>NW_008632571.1:251-6279 GCF_000691845.1 Merops nubicus | reverse complement strand
AGATCTTTTCCCCCCCCCCCCCCCCCCCCCCTCGAGAGAGAGACACTTTTGAAAAAAAAAAAAATGAAGTATATTGTTCAACAAGGAACAGAAAACGAGAAAGAGAGGTAAGGAAAAATAATATATACAAAGATTAGGGGAATAATACAAAAAATAAAATATACAAAACCCTCAGAAATCGTTCCAGGGTCCCACGGAATGAAAGGAGAACTTTCCTCTCCGAGCTCCAAGGCAGGAGTGAAATAAGAAACCACCCCCTGCCTCTTATCAGAGTGTGTGTGGGAAGGGGAGGGAATACAATGGTTTCACCCCCACCCGAGGTCCTCCCAGTTGCTGGAAGATCACGACCCCATTCCAAGCCTCAAACCACAACACAGCTTTAAGAAAAGATGTTCTAGGAGAGTGCTTGAAGACTGAAGAAAGGACAGTTCCACACCTGGCTGAGAAATCCTTCCGACTTCTGCAAGCAAGACTCCCCAGAGGGACCACCATGCCTTTGGGCTGAAGCAAGCCCAGGGGCCTAAAGGACCCTCCTAGCTTGCTGTCTTTGCTTTGGGCTTTTGAATGTGCCTTAGCAAATGCTTCTGTCTAATGCAATTACTAATCATAGTTCTTTCATTTTATTTCTAAAGTCTGGATCCCTCATAGGATTTCACTAACTGTCTCTGAGGCGTGCATGTGGTTGTACTTGTGCTGCACACACTACAGTAGCAGTAAGGCCTGCAGCTGGTAACCCAGGAGACAGTCTCTTCATCTAGTTTACAACATCCTCTGCCTGGGTCCCTGGCGGAGGGCGTTGCACCTGTGACGCAGAGCCCTTATGGGGGCCTCTGGAGTCTTTGTGCAGCCAGGCACAGGGCACACGAGACCTACACTGAGCTGGGGGTCCTTGAGACAAAAATAGCTGCAGGCTGGAATAGTACTGGGTGGAATATCAGACACAGTTTCCTTCTTCTTACCTTGCCCTAGACTCTCACAGCCACTGTTGAAGAACAGCAAAATGTCCCAAATTAACCCCTGATCTGAAGCAGTACAACCACTTTTGTATAAGTTGATTTATGTATAGCTGCCAGCAGATGGGCAGGGACACAAACTGGTTTACATCATTTAGTGAATAATTTTTGACTGGAAGGGAAGCACCTTTCAGCATGTAGGTTGCAAACTAGTGTAAAAGACTGTTCCTCTGGCCAGCATCCTTTTTGGGCTCTCTATCTATGGGAGGTGCTGGCAGCGATGACAGGACTTTGCTGTAGTTTCATGGATGCTTCAGCTGCTGCCCTTGCACCTGATTCTTATCAGGACAGACATTTTACTTTATATATTAATTTTTATTAACATTAAACCCCTTCAGAGAGCAAGACATAATACATTCCCACACTTAGAGCAAATATGGAATTGTACCGCTGCTTCACAGGAATGACCACACAACGAAAGAGCAATGAGCTGCTGCACATGGTTTGGAAAAGTCCTGAGCTGGCCTCCAGCATGGCTGATGCGCTTGTAGAGCAGCAAAGAGTTCTAGGCCTGGGCGTAGTGGAAGAAGCTGTGGCTGAGTCGTGAGCTGCAGGCAATGTTTCATGTGCTCAGCCCTGATGTTTCACAGTTCAAACAGTTGCTTCTCCTTGTCATCCAGAGGGCCCAAGGCCTGACAAAGGTAAGCCAGCCTTAGAGAAGAGCAAGTAGAGCTTTGCCTGAGGTAGGTCTGAGAGGAGAGTGACAGTGGGAAGTAGCTAATGATTTAGAAAAAATATTCAGTACACGTTCCCATGGCTCTTCAGTTACAGAGGCTCACTAGCCCTGAGGGCCCATCACTTCACCAAAACTGCCAGAGCAGACTGCCAGCCTGGAGGACCCTCCACGTGCAGCTCAGCTGTGAGTGCTTCAGGAACTAGTGCAACAGAGTGGTGGAGACCAGTGTAGCAGGAAAAAGCATGGAGCAGCCTGGGAGAAGATTCTCCCAGAGCAGAAGGGAAATGGTGGTTTTGAAATCACAGCTCCAAATCAAAGCTGGAAGCACTCTGCACTCAGCTGGATTTGGGCCTTGGTGTCTGAGACTCTTGCTAGAAGACAAGGTTAGGATCAAGGGCTGAGACAGTCAGTAACCAATACAGGAGCCTGTGTGCCTGCTGGTGAGACCTGCTTTTCAGTCCCATCCGTGACAAAGCTGTGTCTGTTCCCTCCTCCCAGCTCTGCTTATCCAACCATCGAGCACTGAGCCAGGAGGCAGTCATGGTGCAGCCCCTCAGCCAGCACCTGATGTGCTGGTGGCCTGCTGGAAGAAGGGAACAAATCAACAAGATGAAGAAGAGGAGGTGGGCACCTTAATTTGAGATTTACCTAGCTTGGCTTTTCTTTATTTAAGGGGTCCTAGCGCTGCCAGGCATCGCTCCACGTCATTGCCCATTAAACCTGGGGTTCACGACTGTGGTGGTGGCACTCTTGAAGAGGGGGTTATCAGCCTGGAGGGAGACAGGTGAGAGGTCCACGTTGTGCTGTATCGTATTTTTCAGCAAGCACTACCCACCCTGCCCCTCCCAAAGCTGACAACACAGACAGCTTTGGCAGAAGAGCCCATAGGCTGCTTTAGCCCCCTGCCAACTTCAGCTGGGCTGTGAAACAGGCCAGCAGGGAGGGCTCAGGTCTGCCATGGCTGCCTGTAGAGACAATGCTCCCACCACAAGTTTGTGAAAGTCCCAGCATACCCCAGCATCGCAAACAGGGTCTTACATCATTCCACTTGGCCTTGGACTTCTCCTTCTCAAAGCGGCGATACTCCCGGCGGTCAAACAGCTCCGTCAGGAGCCGCCAGATCAGCAGGAGCAACAGGCCGATGAGGGCTACACCAGCAACAGTGCCACCCACGATCAGCGCGACGTTGGGAGGCTCCGGGCACTCTGTGGAGCGTACAGAGAGTGTCCAGCTGCAGCCCCTGGTGAGACCACCATGGCAGAGCTGGCAGCCTGCTTGCAGAGACTTGGGAGGAGCAGGGCTAGGGTACCTTTGTTAGGATCAACGGTGACAGTGTATATCTCATCACCATCCTCCTGGACCATGCGGAAGGAGATCCAGCAGTTTTGGGAATCCTTCTCCTTGCACTGCCTACTCCCGGTTGTTGACACATCTCCCACCTGTATGTTGGGGCATTGCTGTGAGCAGTTCTTCTCAAAGGGGCCGCTGTTGAAGGCCTTGCACTCCACACATGAGCTGCAAAATAGGAAGCCACAGCTCAGCTCTGCATTGGCAGAGACCTCCTCACCTGGCTTTGGCTGTGGCTTGGCTCCACCCAGGCACAAGCAGGGCTTGCCTGCACCTGCCCAGGAGGTGAGGGGGATCCCTACTGCCCCCCACGACATCTCCACACACGTCACTCACACATGTGTACTACAGGCTGCAGTGCAGCTAGGGCACTCCTGGCAGAAGGGGGGCAGGTATCCCTCCTGGCACTGGCAGCGGTTGCAGTGGCAGGTCCCGCGGTGGCTGCACTCGTTGCCGCGGATGTTCAAGCAGCCCTCTGTCGACTTCCTGCACTGGCAGGCGCTGCCCTGGTACGGGGGCAGGCACTTGCACTCCCCGCAGTCACACATCCCGTGGTCTGTGGAGGAAGACCTTTCAGATCAAGATCCTACTGAGAGCCAGGTCACACTCTCTCTGCCCATACTTGGTGAGCATCACCCACCCTGCAATCTCCACGGGATGGTCAAAGAAGTCCCGCAGGCTGATGCAGCGGGACCAAAGACCTCCAAACCCACACACTTGGGTTTCGGCAGGGAAAGGCAGCATCTCCCTGGGGACTTACTCTTTCTAAACGGCGCCCAGGTGGAGAGCCAATCAGGCAGGTGCCTCACCTTTGCCACCGCAGGGGAAGCCGTTGTGAAACTCGCAGTTCATGTTGTCGCACTCGCAGAAGGTGCCGTAGATCTGCTTGCCGGGCTCGTCACTGGTGTGGCAGACGCACTGCCCGCACACGCAGTCCCCCAGCCCTGAGCAGATGACAGAGCTGTTGTCCTTCCGGCAACTGCCCTCCAGCTCCTTGCTGCTCTTGCCTTTGGTGTCGCACTCGCAGTTCTTCCCTGTGTAGCCTGGATTGCAGCTAATGCCAAAGGAGAGGAGGGAGCACAGGTCAGAGGCCACAAGAAATGCTGTGAGGCATGTGCAGGGCTCAGACTTCAGCCAAAGCAAAGCAAGCCTGCGACAGCCTCACCAAAACCCAAACATGGCACGTTGGCTCTAACACTGTGCTGCAGCAGGGCGACTGAGTGGTTGCCCTTAGGAAAGCAGCAGAGGCTCCACCAGTAGAAGAGAGGACTCGTGTTCCCTGCCTCCATGAACATAATCTGCCTCTCCGAGTAGGAAAATAGGTGCAAAACTGCAGAGCCAAGTTTTTGGCTTGGCCCAACAGCCCTCTCACAGCAGTTCCCCAGCTCTGTCAGAGTTTGAAACAGAGGCTCTGGGGAACAGCACTTACCTGCAGATCCCACAGACGACGTTGCCTTTCCCACTGCAAGCGGTTGGGTCTGGCTGCTCGTTGCAGTTGCAGTCACAATTGCTGTCCAGGTGGACGGTGAGAGTATCTGTGAAGCCCAGTGGTCGGATGGTGAAGGACTGGCTTTTGATGCACTCCTTGGCAGTGACCTTCACTTTGAAGGTGACCTAGAAAGTGCAGAGTGAGAAAGGGAAGGCCAGAGGCCATTGGGTAACTTTAGCTGTTGGAGGGTGGCGTCAGCCCCGGGCTGAGCACACACACATGCAGCACAACAGAGGGTTCCCCCATCCTGCAGCATTTTGGACACTCTCAGCATTAAATTAAGGTAAACAAAAAGCTAGGAACAACAGGCTGGGTTCCTGCCCTTAAACAGGATGGGTATCAGGAACCTTGTGAGCTGAGGGGTGTCCTGGTATGGGGGAACGTACCTCTTCATTGATTTTGACGTTGTCGCACTGCCCTTTCTCTTCATACATGCTGGCCTTGTCCTTCCTGCATGTGGAGTTATATTTAACATCCAGGACATCTGGCACTGTGGAGTGGTCCAGGATGATCAGTGAGGAGAGATTCTGCAGAGGGATGGTTGACAAAGTGCCATCAGTTCAAGAGGAGACCATAGCAAGGAGGTGTGCAGTTGCAAGTCAGGGCTTCCCCTCAGCCCAGGGGATAGGGGCAGGGGACAACCCCAGGCTGGGATCTCAGCTGCCTAGGGTGATTCTGGAAAGGTAGGGTGAGCACTGGAAAAGTAGGACCCTCTTGCTTGCTGTGGGCAGAGGGACTCAGCATCTCCTGTACTCAAAGCCCTGGTCCCAAGTGCTCTCTGAGAGTGAGGACACATGATGGAAACCTTTCCCTGCTCCGAGCCTTGCCTGACAGGTGAAACAGCCTCTTACAGCACTTACATTGTAGGCCTCCTGGATGAGTTCAATGATGTTGCTGGAGTCCTCATTCAGCTCTCCCACCGCCGACTTTGGGATCATCTCACTGAGTTTCTGCCAAGAGAGAGTAAAGATGTGAACATTCACCCTGTGCAACAGTGGAGAAGTGGGCAGTGACAGGAGGGCATGCACAACAAGAGGTCTCTGTCCTCCTGGGGAGGGATGGGAGGCACCTGGACCATCTGAAGTCTCCTTACCTTATAAACATCCACTACCTTACTGGTGACAGCAAAAATGGGCTGAATGTTGTTTTCGGCAAGTTTCTGGACAAGCTGGCCAACCGATGGGTAGTCCTACGTGGGGAGAGGGGTGCTGCACTCAGCACAATCTCCCCCACCAGCAGAAGGGTAGACAGTCTGGGTTTCATAGCCCAGATTACAGTGATTATAGTGACCTCGTGGTCTCAGCAACAGACATTTTATGCAACATTTTTTCTGCCCGGGGGAGCGACGCTGAGGGTGCGGAGCTGCTGAGCAGCCCCTGGGTACTTACAAACTCATTGCTCTTTTTGTACATGTTGTCCTCCAAGTGGCACTGGCCATCGTTGGGAGTCAGGATGGCCCCTAGCTTGCCATCGCCGGCAAAGTGGAAGCCATCGTCAGTGGCG
>NW_008632571.1:0-220 GCF_000691845.1 Merops nubicus | reverse complement strand
CCACCGGGCGGGTCACGTTGCCCCAGCCAATCAAGTCCTGGAAGCGGCACGGAGACCTGTGCCTGAGCGGAGCTGCCAGGACAGCGCCCGCGGGCACGGAGCAGCCCTTGCCCAAGTCTCCTGTCAGCCAGGGTGTGGGGCAGGGGGCACGGGGGGAGGTGGGTTACAGGAGACCAGAGTCGGGAGGCTCTGGGGTGAGATGCTCTCTTGTACCTCCCCC
>NW_008632570.1:0-788 GCF_000691845.1 Merops nubicus | reverse complement strand
GGAGGATGAAGATCACCTGCAGCCGGAACCAGTCCAGGCGCAGCGGGGTGAAGTCGAACTGCTCCTCCTCAGCTGGGGGGCAGAGCCGTGGGGAGGGGCTGGGCTGAGCCTGGGGTGCTCCTCTGCCCACCCAGCCCCTCGGGTGCCAGTCGGCTGGGTGCCAGTCTGAGGGGGCAGCGCCCACCCCACAGGACCCCCCCAGAAGATGCCACCTCCCCACCACCTCCTGCTGGGGTGCCCGGCACGGGCCAGGGGTGCTGGAGGGGACATCAGTCCCTGGGCAGTGCCAGGGGGCACATCAGTGTCCCCAGGAGGTGCCAGCGATGTGCCAGGGAGGACATCAGTCCCTGGGCAGTGCCAGGGGGGACATCAGTCCCTGGGCAGTGCCAGAGATGTTCCAGGGGGGATATCAGACCCTGGGCAGTGCCAGGGGGGAGAACAGTGTCCCCTGGAGGTGCCAGGGATGTGCCAGGGGGGATATCAGTCCCTGTGCAGTGCCAGGTGGCACATCAGTCTCCTAGAGGTGCCAGAGATGTGCCAGGGAGGATATCAGTCCCTGGGCAGTGCCAGGGGGGACATCAGTGTCCCCAGGAGGTGCCAGGGGTATGCCAGGGCAAGTACCCAGCTCCCTACCTTCCTTCAGAGGGAGAGCCGAGAGGGTGCTGACGAAGGAGGAGAGGATGATGGATTCCTCCTCGGGGCACACGGAGAGGTTCTGCGGGCAGGGGCACGGGCTGAGGGACGGGCAGGAGAGGGCAGAGGGGCACGGGGATGGGCACGGGGATGGG
>NW_008632569.1:405-3317 GCF_000691845.1 Merops nubicus | reverse complement strand
CTGGGAGACTATGATTCTAAAACCATCACCCCTTCTGCTGTCACTAAGGCTCCTGATGAAAAGTCTTTCTCCACCACTCTGACAAGCCCCCTTCCATATCCATGAGCTGCAGGAACTCTTCTCCAGGCTGCACAGCTCCAGCTCTTCTCCCCAGGAGAGGCTCTCCCAGCCCCCAGCCCATTTCCCTGTCCCCTCTGGACCCCCTCTGACAGCTGCAGGTGCACCTTGTGCTGTCCCCAGAGCTGAGAGTGACAATCCCCTCCCTCGACCTGCTGCCCAGGCTGCTGGAGCTGCAGCCCAGGAGGTGGTGGCTTTGCTGGGCTGTGAGCAGACAATCTGGCTGATGTCCCATTTGTCACCCCCCAGGGCTGAGGAAGGCTGGGATGGGGCAGGCAGGGGGAGCCTGGCAGCGGGCAGTGCTGGGGGCATGGCTGGGTGACCTTAGGCAGGGGGAGGACGTGTGGCCCCTTCTGCCACCCTCCCACCCAGTCCCACCACCCAGGAGCCCCCGAGGACCATCACTTTCCATCACCCATTGCTGGGACAGGCTCTTCTGCTGTCCACTGTCTCCTTGTGCCTCTCATCCCCCACTCCTGGGGCCTCCCCTTTCCCCTAAAACTGAGGGCTTAGGAAGTTGCCCCATTTGTGCCTCCAGTGCTGGCCCTGACTCACGGCTCAGGGATGTCCTGGCCTCCCCAGTCCAACCAGCCTGACCAGACTGGTGGTGATGATGTGGCTCCCCGTGGCCACACGAGCATCCTCACGAGCCACTGGTGCCTTGGCTCCTCCTGGAGCCCTGGCACGGCACCAGCTGACACATGGAGGTGCCAGTGGGGACCTTTGCCACCAGCACCAAGTCCCCACCTCCACTCCCAGGGGACTTTTGGAGTGAGAAATGACCCAGTGCAGTGGGTGTGGGCCAGGGTGGCCAGAAACGTGGCCAGGGAGCACGGGGCCAAGCCCATCCCTGCCAGGAGGGTCTCTCCAGGAGGGAGCCTGGTCCCTGCAGGTGTCCCCTGGAGGGTGACACGAGTCCTGGGATGCTGCTGTCACCCGTCCTGGCTCTCTTGGGCTTGCATATTTTTGGTTCAGGATGAGGAGCAGCAGCACCGGTTGCCCTGGCAACATGAGATGCTCTCCTCCAGACAGGGACAATATTTGGGAAGATTGGCTAAAAATACTCCCCAGCTTTGCTGTCACACCCCCTCTGTCACATACCCACGCCCCCAAGCTCAAGCTGGGTCGGTGCTGGCCTTGCTGGGAGCCAGCACTGGCCCTGGGCCACTCAGCCTGGCTGGGTGATGGCCCAGGGAGTTCTGGGGGGTCCCACCAGCACCCCCAGCTCCAGCAGGGCCACCAGCGTGGGCTGGGGACAGAGCAGGGAGCCAGGGACAGCTGGTGGCACTTACCCATGAGAAGGGACCTCCCTGGGGAGGGAACTGCAGGCAGGGGAGGGCTCCTGGGGCAGGTCACGATTCCTTGGAGCTTAAATAGGTTTAAGAGCTTTTCTTTTTTTTTAATGATTTTGCTGCTTTTCCTAATACCATTACAACCTTCTCCATGGCAACCAGGTGGGGTGGCTCAGACTTTGGTCCTGGCCAGGGAGATTAGCTGCTGGAGGTGGAATGATGGGGGGGGGGGAAGGTCCCTGGGGGCCAGGGCTGCGGTGGGAGGAGGACCCCCACGGTGGGGGAACCCCACTGAGGTCCCCGTGGTGGCTGCAGTGCTGCTGTACACCAGCTAGGTGTGAAGTCCCAAGGATGCTGGAGGGGCCACGAGGTCCTGGAACCCCCCCATGGGACACATCTGAAGGAGATGCCCTCAAGGAGGTCCAAAAGTGGAGATGGATCCAGCTCCTCCCTGCACCTCAGGGGCGTTGGGAAGGGATTTATTGATTTATCCTCTTTATTTTCCCTGAGAGAGGGTGGTTGGAGGCAGGGAGGAACCAGCTCCCAGCCACAGGTAGGGCTGGGTTAAACACCCCCGGGAGGTTTTGTGGGTTTTGGCTGGCTGGCCCATGCTGGTTCAGCTCTTTTGAGCTTCCAAATTGATTACACCTTGTGTCAATATGTGCTCAGTGCCTATTAGGGGGTGCGTGTATCTCCATCTCACATTTCTCCCTTCTGATCTATAATTTCCCAGAAGAGAGGATTAAAATAGAGGGGGGTGGAGAGAGCCACACGGGGCCAAAAAAGAAAGGGAGAAACCAGTGGCTGTGGGAAAGTTGGGCTGCAAGGCCAGAGCTCGACTGTCTCTCTTCAAAACCTCTTCCCCCCAGGCATGGCCCTGCTCTGGCTGGTGAGAAGGTTGCTTAGAAGTGCCCGAGTTCAGTGGTGAAGAGCTGAGAGGGGCCCTGCAGAGCCAGGCTCCCATGGGGAGGGGAGAGGTGGGAGCACCGTGGGGTTGGCTGTGGTGTGGGGCTGGTGGTGGAGAGCATCCCTGCTCCACCTCCACCTCGGGGGGGTGGGAACAGGGGCTGGGAAGAGCTTCAGCACTCCTGGGAGATGCTGGTGCCTGGAGGTGTGGATGTGAAGGGTGCCAGCCCTGCCCTGGGGCATCTTCAAGGAGGATAGGGGGCTACCAGGACATCAGGAAGGGCTGGCCATGGCTTCTCCACCTGGCAGCTGCTGGCCCACGTTGCTCCTGCCACCGGGGCAGAAGTGGCTTTGGATTTATCTCTTTTTCTTTCTTTCCTGGAAACTGGTAACAGGTTCTGCAGCGTTGGAGGTTGGTGGGGAAATGCCCTGGGACACAGGGTGAGGTCACCAGCCCCCCCCGGGGTGGTTTTGAGGAGGTGCCAGGCAGAGAGCACATCACCCAGCACCATCCCACGGGGGCTGGGGGAGGAGCCAGGGGACCCTCCCAGCCCTCACCTCACCCGTGGGACCCGGGCTCTGCTCCCAGCCTTGGCC
>NW_008632569.1:0-279 GCF_000691845.1 Merops nubicus | reverse complement strand
TTTCCAACCCCTCTCCCCTTCCCATCGCCAGAAAACCCCCGGGAGTCTCAGCCCAGCTCCTGCTGAGGGCCATCCCCACACCCTCTGCTAGGTGGGTGCTGTGGTTTTGGGGTCCCCACGCAGCGGGAGGACCCAGGGAAGCATCAGTGCTGCTGCTGCTGCTCCCTCCAGCAGCCCAGGGCACCGCCGTGGAGCATCCCACGGGGCTCCTCCATCCCTCAAACCCATTCTTGCCACCCCCACAAACCCCCTTCTCCAGCAGGACCTGTCCCTCCTGGG
>NW_008632568.1:0-13799 GCF_000691845.1 Merops nubicus | reverse complement strand
TTCTATGATTCTGTGATTCTATGACCCAATCTCACTACTGCAGCTGTTACAGATCTTAGTTTAGCCTTTCTTTCACCAAAATCTTCTGAAAATGGCAAAAACCACAGCACAAGCTACACACCGAGCTGTGGTTTGAATATTCCTGGGTACTTGAACAAACTGCAAACAGACACAAAATCCTCATTAGCAGCTGACAGTCCTTTATTCCCCACAGGGCTGGGTTTCAATGAACTGCCCACAACATCTCCCAGCTGAGCTTTGTCCTGCAGGTGTGGTGGTGTTTCTCCAGGACTTAGGACTGCTCTCATTTGCTTCTGAGATACTTTAGCACAGGTATTTACATTGGTGGTGAAGTATGCCAGACAGAAGCATGGAATTATGTATTTTCTCTTACTCAAGAGCATGGGAACAGACCTTCTTTCAGGACCATGCTTCAAACCATCTCTCTCAAAGACCTTTTCTACCTTTTGTTGACCTTGTTGTGAGGTGGCAGGTGAAATCCACTGAATTACGAACAAGCCATCTGAAGTGGACAGTGTATCTGAGCATTTGCTGCTCTTGAGATTGGTCATATTGACAAATAAACACTTTGAACATTATTAAAACGTTATTTCTGCATGAATAGGCCAAATAAAGGCATTACAGTGAAGAGCTGGAATTTTTGTCTCCACTAGATGTGGCAATCAGGGTAAGGCCATGCTAATTAATAGTAAATAAAATCTCTGTGCTTTTCTGATCATCTCTTGACTGTTCCTGTCCCTTGTCTTCTGTGAGGGATTCAAGTTCAGATTTTCTCAGAATTTATTTTCCCTTTTCCATAACTTTTATGTAAAACTTGAAGGCAGTTGTGCCAAAAGTTTTTAACAAATTTTACAGTGTACCAAACCCAGCACTTTCTCAGCAAACCTGTATTTTTTAGGCTATATCAACAGGGAATTAACAAAAAGCCTAACATTTGCTCTGACCTTCTTGAGCAACCACTTCTACCCCACTGGCTTTCAGAGCAGAATCAGCCTCCTAAGGAAACCTGTTGGGAGAGCTGTAGGACATCTCACTACTTTCCTATCATCTTTTGTAGCTCTTTTTCCTCTCAGGGGTTTGTCCATGGACTTCAGGCCCAGATAAGCATGGCAGGAGGGTTGGAACTAGATGATCTTGAAGGTCCCTTCCAACGCCAACTGTTCTATGAGTCTAACTGCATTTTGACACAACTTTGCTCAACTGGTTTGGATTATTTCATAGTTAGAGGAATTTTTTTCACTATAGTAAGCTTATCCGTGGTACACAGGCTGATGCAAAGTCTTTCATCTCCAAACTGCTAGCCAAACCCCAGAGCAGGTAAATAACCTACAGCTGTACTCAGCAGCTCAGGCCCTGAGTATGGCTTGGATCCTGAGCCCTGTGGTGTGAATCTGTGCAGCCAGGTCCACCCTGGGCTGGCTGCCCTGGTCTCCCTGGGTTTGTTTTATCTGTGCTGGCAGTTTGCAGTGGTGGACTGCATCCAATCTGCAAGAGATAACATATTCCTGTGGCAAAGAGCTGCTACCTCCACCACAGCTCCCCACTCTGTGATCTCAAACTTTTCCACCAAACTGAGTTTGGAGTCAAGTGGATACCAGGATAAAAAAGAAAATAAAATTAAGTTGATATAGATCTTTCTCAGGAATATTCAAAGGATCCCATTGCCTTTGAATAGTAAAGAAACTCCCATTGTCTTCGGTGAGCTTTGGCTTAGCTTCAAAATCACCCATGGGTGTCACGAAGCAACTGGGGTTTTGATTTGAGCTTTCTGTTTGCTTGCTAGAGAAGGAAAGCATTGGCATATGCCTCAGTGTAAAGCCCTTTTTTCTCAGGAAGTCTTTTATAGCATATACAGCATGGGAATTCTTTTTATCACCATGCTTGCTCTGGCTCAAAGCCAAAAAAAAAAGGCCCATGACGCCCTGGAGGAAGGAGAGAAGGTACTTACATACCAAGTGTCCTCTTCTGTGGACGGTACTGAAGAGATAATTGCTGTGTGGCTTAACCAAAACCTTATCTGCATCTGTCTGCAGGCCTGCTCTCCACTGTTCATGGAATCACAGAACGGTTTGGGTTGGAAGGGACCTTCAAGATCATCTCGTTCCAACCCCCCTGCCATGGGCAGGGACACCTCCCATGGGCCAGGTTGCTCCAAGCCCCGTTCAACTTGGTCTTGACCACCTCCAGGGATGGAGCATCCACAGCTTCCCTGGGCAGCCTGTGCCAGAGTCTCACCACCCTCACAGTGAAGAACTTTGTCCTAGTTCCTAATCTAAATCTGCCTCTTCCGGTTTGAAGCCATTAGTCCTCATCTTATCACCACAAGCCTTTGTAAAAGGTCCCTCCCCAGCTTTCTTCTAGGCCTCCTTCTGGTACTCAAAGGCCACCAGAAGGTCTCCCCAGAGCCTTCTCTTCTCCAGGCTGATCAAGCCCAACTCTCTCAGCCTGGCCTCCCAGCAGAGGGGTTCCAGCCCTTGGAGCATCTTCATGACCCTCCTCTTGCCCCACAACAACACATCCTTGTCTTTCTTGGTTTGGGGGCTCTATTTATTTTAAATCTGTTTAATATAAATCTCTTTAATGTAGTTAATTCACAGTTCTCTTACACCACAGAGGAAAATTCACAGCCATGGTCATTATCTGAATGTGTTCACTGGTTTGGACTGTGGACATCTGAAACCCTGCCAAGCAATCTCCAGGGGATTTGCAGAGGTGCTTTGTCCCTGTTTGATACCAGCAGTGAGGTAAGAGGGGCTGGGATTGTTTTGCAGCTGTTTACCTAGGCACAGCAGAAAAGTGTGCCAAACTCCACTGTTAGTTTTGAAACACCTGCTAATCTGGAGTGTATTGATGTATTCTGGGTGCAGGTGTTAACAAAAAAGGAGTCTCCACCCTGGAGCACCACTCCTTTTCTGACCACAAAGCACAGGCAATAGCATTTTTCCATGAGATAGTGGAGTTGCCACCTCAGCTCCAGTCTGGCAGTAAGGACCAGGGGCTTTTGCAAAGGAAAACAAGGTCCAGGTCTGTGGAGATGTGACTTCCCTGACAGAGGCATGGGAAGAGGTGGGTGCTGCAGAGCAAGGCTGATGATCTCCTCCTCCCCGTGGTGCAGTGGAGAACAGCTAAGCCAGGCTGCAGGAAACACCAAAATGAAGCACGTTTGAAACCTCACCCTAAGGTGGCCACCACCAGCTTACAGCTCATGGTCAGAGGTCCCATGGTCGCTCCTTGGCCAGGAGCCATCTCAGGTGGTGGGGTTTCCCTGCCTGGAGAGCACCCAAACCACAGGGCTGCCTGTCCTCTCCACCCAGCCTGCTGGAGGAGGCCCAAAATCACCACTCTTGGGACAGGGCATGTTCTGTGGTGGCTCCTGAATGCAAGCTACAGAGGCAGTTTTGTTGGTGGAGCTCATGAAATCGCAGCACGCCAGAAGGAGTCCAGTGCCCAACAAAAGCCCTGGAAGGCTTCTAGGTGGAGTCCATCTGTGTGTCCTGCTCCACCAGAAAGCTCATGAAAGGAATTGCTTAACAGAAGGATGGTGAGTAAAGCCTCTCTTTGATCCACCTCCACGCCTTATTGATTGTTTGGGAACGGAAGAGATTATTCTGCCCTAATAAAAACCACGGGGAGAGGAGAGCAATCAAGAGAGGCAAAGGAAGTGAACAATTAGCCTGAAACCCTTCAGAACAGCTGCACTTTCCTACCAGCTTGGTGCTGATGCAAGGATCTCCATCAGTCACAAGGTAATACAGAAATCTGGAATCTTATTCTGCTCTAGATTTAAATGACCATGGTGTATTCTCTTAACCTTTGTTTTTTTCCAAGCTGAAGGGCGAGGCTGAGGTGCTCCTTAGGACATCTTACTGATGTGACAGAGAGAGATTGTGTCAGGGGGAACTGGAGGATTCTGTAGTAAACAAGGGATCTTCCATATTCAGTAATGCTCATCCCAGTCTCATTCTTCATATAAATGTAAGCACACGTTTGGCTTGGTTTTTTTTTCCTGTTGCTGGTTGTACTTTCTTCAGCCACTTGCTTTTTTCTTGTGTAACCTATGGTCACACAGATTTTTCACAATAACTCAGTTTTAAGTTAACTTATAGATGCAAAGAGAATAGAATTTAAAATGCAACATCTAAGACTTTAGGTACAAGCTCTTTTTATGCCTGACAACATATTGGCAGACAATTTATCCCTGTGTGTATTAACTGGATGTCATCAGGCTGCAAGCTGTGGCTCCACATTTTGTTTCTGTTCTGGAAAAGGATCTAGACTAGAATAAAATAATAATCAGAAATCTGCATATCACACATGGAAGCTGGAAAAATGTGCGTGTGCTTTGTGTGGCTGGGTTTGTGTGGCAATATTAGTACAAAGTGATGCCTAAAAGCCGAGTTGAGCACTTTTTATTCATTATACTTAAGGTGGGTCATAGTTCTAAGCTTCTAGAAGAGGAATACTGTCATATTTATAGTAGATGCCATAGAAAAACACAAACCAAACTCAAGACACCTGGGGAAACTCATGGCCTTAAGAGAAACATCCAGGTTTTGACGTCAGATTAAATTCTGCCATGTGGATTTGTCCATTAACCCATCTTGCTTTGATTTCTAAATCAAAACATTGACAGGAGGATCTCTCTCATGATAGGTCTCATTTACAAGGAAGTTGTAGAGATAATCCACATTAGATGTGGTGAAATACTCAGACATCATAAATGGATCTGAGATAAATGTGCTGGGTTTGAACATTAAACTGTGAGCTGATTGCCTGTTGGCTTTCTGTTTCAGGATGGTCCGTGCTGCTGCTGAAGGTCTCCACAGCACGATGGTTTCCCAGGAACAAGGTGCTTTACTCTCCTGTTTGTTTCCATTAGCCTTTTAAATCAGTTTTTCAGTGTTTGTTTTCTGTGGTGACGCTGCTGAGAGGCACCAGGCAACAGCAGTGTTGTCAGATATGTGAGATCAGCAGGTACAGCGTGTTGAGTGGGTATGAAGGAAGGAATTCAAAAGGAATGAACAAATCAGGCATGTCAGACCTGTTTCTGTTGGGTTTTAGAGAGGGAAGAATGGTGGAAATAAAAGGAGCTGTTGCAGCAGAAGAGAGCAGTGGGAGACTCAGAGGCAGGGGGAGCTAGTGGATGATAGGGAAAATTTCACTCTTTATACCTGGAATTAAATCTAAGAGCAAAAAAAGGATGGATGCAGACTGGAAAGGATGGAAATGCTGGTTAGGGCAGCAGGAAGGTGCAGGAACCTGCTGTGGCTCTATCGTCAATAGGTGGATAATGTGTGGAATAACTTTGTGGTCTGCAGGGCAGACTTTTCCACCATGAGATCCACAGGTCTGGGATTCAGTCCCAGCCCAGCAAAGCAGTTTTGCTTTGTGCTTTGGTAGGTGAAGACCTAGGGGTTTCTTAACTGAGCTGTGAGATTTTTGAAGAAAAAGCACTTCCCAGCAATACTCCTCTAACACAGAGCTGGTCAACCCCCTCCATCCATGGTTTGCACCAGAAGGACTCTCACTGTTTGCAGTCTGTAACAATTTCATTTCTTAAAGCTATTTCTTGGCAAAACTCACCCGTGATTTCCATGCTCTCTTCAAGGTTCATCATCGACTACTTACGATATTGTCATGGTGTCTCTCAGTGGAAGCCTCTTGCTGTTGGTTGCCATCAGCATAGCAATAAATGTTCTCCGGAGGTGAGTGTTAGGGCAGAGGGAGAGGACTCAGGGTTGGCAAGGAAATGTGTGCAGTGAAGAATTCCTGCAGGAGCAGAGTGGGATCAGGGACCCCGTGGGAAGAACCTGCCAAACCCTAATGCTTCTTGGGGTTCTCCTTTATGGAGGCTCTTTCTCCATCAGCCTGCAGCAGGGTTCATTGAACAAAGTCTGGAGAATTGCTAGGATGGGTGCTGGGGTAATGCCAGTTTTGAGGCATGGAATCATAGAGTCATTTAGGGTGGGAGAGACCCTTAAGATCCTTGAATCCAGCTGCTAACCCAGCACTGCCAGGGCACCACCAAACCATGTCCCTCACACCACATTTCCACAGCTTGGAAACCCCTCCAGGGGTGGGGACTCCACCACTGCCCTGGGCAGCCTGGCACAGCCCTGCACAGCCCTTGCCAGGGAGACATTGCTCCTCAGGGCCAACCTCAACCTCCCCTGGGGCAACCTGAGGCTGTTCCCTCTTGTCCTGTGGCTTGTCCCTTGGGAGCAGAGCCCGACCCCCCCCTGGCTCCAGGCTCCTGTCAGGAGCTGTGCAGAGCCAGAAGGTCTCCCCTGAGCCTCCTTTGCTCCAGGCTCAGCACCCCCAGCTCCCTCAGCTGCTCCTCCCCACACTTGGCCTCTAGACCCTTCCCCAGCCTTGCTGCTCTTTAGGACAATGACATTTGGGGTTGTTTTATGTCTGAGCCACATTCTTCTTCCCCTCTTCAGATTTTATTGAAATCCACATTTATCTGTATTGCACATTTACAGGGGAATATCCTGAGACCTAAGCCCCTAATTTCTCACTACTGCCAACGTTTTTATTTTTCACAAGATCAACCTGAAGTCACAAGAAGAGGGACATTCCTTAAGATGTTTATTTTTATGATGAGAAAGTAAATTATCAGTTTTGAGAAATCTCTTCAAAGAAGGATTTTGTTGAGCTTTAGTTTAAATGCATCTAGACAAATGGAGCAGAGTGGTGGGGTCATAAGATGTGTTTTAAGCTAAAGGGCAGAAGATTAGGGGCAGAGGAAAAAGGTGACCTCTGTAATTAATTAAATCAGCTCCATCCCAGCTGTCAGTTCTCTACCCCATTAGTTATATCCTGTTATTAATTGGATTGGGTTCAGACAAACAGCTCTTCATGCTTATCTGACACCTAATGATGTGTTTTGCTCCATTTCTGTTGTGCCAGGCGCTGCACATCAAATTATTCCTCCAGGGATCTCAGTACACCTGTGGTGGTGGACAAGGTCCCAGCGACGAGCTCTGATAAGATTTCAACGGTGGATCTGAACGGCCCTGTGCACATAAGTTACATTTCTGACAAGCAAAACGTGTCCCCAGAGTTTGCCATCTCTGAAGAGACCATTTCTGGTTTTGAGTTACCGTTCTTCTCCTTTGCTGTCTCAATAACACCTCCCAATTCAGCGCCGGAGCAGTGATGGCCCACAGCTCCTTCCACCTCCAGCTTTCTTCTGGAGAGAAAAGCAGATGAAGGACAGGTGGGGGTGTGCTGGTGAGGTGATGGACTGACCTGACACACTTCATTTCCTCCACTGTGGCCTGGGACTGTGAACTCGTACCACACCAGTATTAGAAAATTCAGGGAAATTGAATCTTTTTAATAGGAGTGGATGGAGATCATAGGTAGAAGTACCTATTTTTTGTGATGCATTTTGTTAAAAAATTACTATAGAGCCACACATCTTTCCATATTCTATCTTTTTGTGGGGTGAGTCATGGGAAAAAAGTACAGTGGGGGGATTTTTGGTCCATTTGACAAAGATTTCTCAGTCCCTCTGACTCAGACACCTTGTGCTGAGACCTAACCTTTTACACAGGGTTTCCTACCCACTGCATGACTCTGTGGCTGTGCTAACGTTGTTGGAGGGATTTCAGTCTCTGAAGTCACCAGGTCTGTGATTTATTGGCTTTTATCTGCCCGCTTCTAAAGCCCAAAAGAAGATACTGTTTATTAATCTTTAAACTGAGAGCTGCAGCTTTCCCAGCAGGGCTGATTTTCTGCCTCTGGTGTGACACCAGCTCGCTGAGGATCACGCCTGGCTGCTACACAGATCAGTCTGAGAGCTGGCATGGAGAGGGCTAGCTGTGCTCCCCGAGTCCAGCCAGCCTAGCCCAGCTCCATGCCCTTTGCTACCTGCTGCTGGGAACCCCACAAGAGCTGCAGGATGTGTATTTTTCCATTTGTCTTACCAACTTTCTTGGCCTACCGCCCATGTGCTTTCCATACAAACGGGTGGAAAGCTGAAGGAAGCAGGAGAAAAGCTCTTTGACCAGTGAGTATTCCTCCAGAGGGGCCTGGCACTGTCTGTTACTCCTTTGTTTTTACGTATCACAGAGCACTGAAAGTATCTGCACAATCTGGCCTGTTGGGACAGGACAAGGGGGGATGGTTTGAAACTAAAAGAGGGAGATTTAGACAAGATATAAGGAAGAAATGTTTGACCCTGAGGGTGGTGAGCCCCTGGACCAGGCTGCCCAGAGAGGTGGTCGCTGCCCCATCCCTGGCACCATCCCAGGTGAGGTTGGATGGAGCTCTGAGCACCCTGCTCTAGCTGCAGATGTCCCTACTCCCTGCAGGGGGGTTGGACTGGATGACCTTGAAAGGTCCCTTCCAATCCAAGCCATTAAATAAGACAATTGTTCTATGATCATTAAGGCACTTAGTCATCGACAGGTTGGAAATGGTGTTGTCATCAGTGACTGTCCCTTAGCTGGTGGCTTTAGCTAGTCTTGGTGGAAGTCATACTCTCAGGACTTGTTTTTACAAAGAGGAGGCTTAAGGACCACCAAATGTATAAACATGAAAGCTACAACCTATCAATTTCCTCCTCATCCAGGCTGTAGATGGAGCTCCCCCTTCCCAGGGGAAGCTGTTGATGGAGAGCCTGGCTCCAGCAGCAAGCACCGTGGCAGTGACACACTGGTGTAAGCTCCTGTACACAATGCTTGTCACAGCAGAGACCTAGCAGGGGCACAGAGAGAGGAGGCTCTCCTGCATGGACCTGTGCAGCCACTGGGTGTTGCAGAGAGATTTTCACCTGTGTGAAACCCCATGGGCTGTGCTGCAAAGCCACTCGGACTTTGATCAGGATTACAACACCTCTGTATTTGTCCCAAGAAGGCAGTTTGAGTAACTTTTCCACTAGCAGAGATGGGAACCAGACCTCGTTCTGACAGAAGAGACCTGCCAGCTGTTGCCGTTCCACAGCAAGGAGCCTTTGGCGTTAGCCAAATACAGCATATTGCTGCTGACACCATTTTCCACGGTCTGATGGAAGCACACGTTTGCACATCTGCGTGGCAAACACCCACTCGTGGGCTGTAAGGGTCTCAGGCCACTTTGGCCTCCCTCTTGAATAATACCTGTGTTTACTGAGCTTTGTAATGGTTTGATGGTTTGTGTCCTGTGCCAAGAACAGCAGCCTCAGGCACCCCTTCTCTTTGCTCTCCTTGATACCCCTGCTCCTTCTGCACGCCGCTCACCACACAGAGACAAAACCCTTCCCTGCTGTCAAAATTCATGGAGCTGTTCCCTTATCCTCCTCTAAATCCCTCCTTAAGACCTGCTGCTGCCTCAGCACCTGCAAATCCTGACTGTCTGTCAGCAGTCAGGCCGGGCTAAGCAGAGACTTCCAATCCTCTGGCACAGTCTGCCTGTTTTCTTGCTGCCTCGCTCCCCGTGTTGCCCTGATTTGGTACCTGGTGCCTTCCAGCTGAGACATGGGCTGGAAAATCCCTGTGCTTGTTGTCTCTGAAAACATATCTGTGTGGTGCTGAGCATCGTGGGCCTTGAAGATGTCAGTAATCACAGCACAACGTAGCACAACACACGGTAGGGCTGTCCTGTGGGTAACACCAAGATGGACAGTGGGGGGTGTGTTGTGTGCACTGGACAACAAAGGATAGTGTAAGTCTGTCATGGTTATGGAGACAAGTACGAAACAGGAAATGGCATCAATAAATTTAGGTGTAAATTCAGGGTTTTGTATGGTTTTTTTTCCCTTTGTACTTCAATTCCCCAGGCAGACTTTTGTGTATGAAGCCATATTAACGTCCTCTCAAGGTACAGATCTGGGCAAGGCTCTCAGGTGGTGTTTTTGAAGGGGACAGCTGTTGACTTTCCAGATGCACAAGGGCAGAGCTGATGGTGCAGGGCACACGTAGAGTCACTGGTGACACAGGAACCCTTCCTCTACGTAGCTGCTGAGGGGTGAGAACCAGACAAATATTCTCTCAAAGGTACAAAATCCCAGAATGGTTTGGGTTGGGAGGGACTTTTAAAGGTCATCCAGCTGGAGCCTTCTCCTCTCAGGCTGCCCTAGCCCAGGTCTCTCCTGCTGGGCTCCCAGCAGAGAGGTTCCCCCCTCGGGGCATTGCTGGGGCTCCTCTGGCCCCGCTCCAGCAGCTCCCTGGCTCTGCTGTGCTGAGGACTCCAGAGCTGCCCCAGCACTGCAGGGGGGTCTCACAGAGCTGGCAGAGGGGCAGGATCCCCTCCCTGCCCTGATGGACACCCTGCTGGGGGTGCAGCCCAGGCTGGGGGGGGTCCTGGCCAACTCCTCACCCCCAGCACCCCCAGGGCCTTCTCCCCAGGGCTGCTCTCCAGCCCTACACCCCCAGCCTGGGTTGACAAATGGAGGTTGACCCAACCCAACTGCAGGACCTTGCCCTTGGCCTTGTTGAACCTCATGAGGATCCCATGGGTCCACTTCTCCAGCTTGTCCAGGTCCCTCTGGATGGATCCTGTCCCTCAGTCATGTCAACAGCACCCCTCAGCTTGGTGTCATCTGCAAGCTTGCTGAAGGTAAATCTAACTGCAGTCCCAGCTTTGGTGGTTAAAACAAACAAGTGGACATTAAACCTGTTAATTATTCCATTGTGGTTACAAGAGATACATCATGTCTGTAGGACGTGTCATTATCCTTGACAGCAGCTTGGCAGTGCAAGAGGTGTGGTAACTAAAGCATGACAAAGGCTTCAGTTTAACTATGAGATATAGCTATGGGATTTATTTATTGCACATAACAGTGCTGCAGAATCTAAGTTTTTGTCATAAACATAATTTTTCAGTTAACAGAGTTACTCACTGAAGGTTGGTACATGGCAGGCAGGTGTGAGGACTCAACTCCTTGACTCAATACCCATGGTGTGATGGTTTGTGTCCATTCAGAGCCCTGTGAAAGTAAAATTGTGATGAACCAAGCTTCCTTCTGGACTCTGACAGTGAATATTTAAAGTCTGCTCACCATCAGCTCATGAGGTATTACCAGGCCCCCTGGCAAATATCTAAATGAGGAAACTGTCAAAGCTGGGTCAGAAAATAAACTCAGAGAACGGTGGAATGTGAGGTGAAGGTTGGAGGGACTGAAGTGGTGAGGAGACTTCCTTTGACCTGGTACTTGCTCACTAGGAATAAACTAACAAAATCCTGAAAACCTGCATGCAACAAGCTCAAGTCTCGTGAGCTGTAGATGATGGTTAGGCTTGAGAAGCTATGATGGACAACTGTAGATGATGGTTAGGCTTGAGAAGCTATGATGGACCATCTTGAACAATAAACAGAGAATAAAAACTACCGAGGTCTTTACAATCCTTCACCAGCTTGAAGTTTAATCCTTTGACATCTGTAAGGTGGTTTAAAACTCTCCTTTATAGTGATTGACTGCACTCTGCAGATGAGACCACAGGAACTTACTGCCATGAAACACAACACCTTAATGAAGGGAAAAAAACCTGCTTTCCTTCTAATGCCACTTTCTCTGGTTTTCCCTCCCACCACGTAACATGATGGTTCAGAGAGAAGACTCATGTGGTTGTTAAGTTGCCATGATGGATCTTACAAAAGGGAAAATCATGTCAGTTTTATGTAAGCTTGATAGCAGCAGCTCTTTGGAAATACATCTTAATTATGGGTAAAAATACTAAGCCATAACATGTATATTTATTTTAAAAACATCTTTTTTTTTTTTTTCAGTGCCATAACTCTAAATGTTAGCCTTTCACTGAGGTTACTATTTATTTATAGGCTGGATACCATAAGGAGGTAGCCCAGGAAATGCTACTTGATGATGGTGGTTATTAGATGTGCCTGTCAGTGACCCCTCATATTTATCTGTATTTAATTATAGAATTACTGCCACAGTGCCCTAAGTTATGCCTGAGAACAAAAGGCAGTTCCATTTGTGAGACCATTACATGCCAGCTCTCACAACTTCTTAAAAAATAGTCATGAACTTTGGGATGAAATCTTTTTTTGGCCCAATATTGACTTCCTCGGTGTGTATGGAGTTGGGTAGAAATCAAGACCAGCCCTTTTTTATTATTTATAGGCACAGGGGAAAAGATGGTTTGAATGATTAACAAAAGCTTTTGGCAAACTCTGGGGGCCCGTGAGTAACGAGAAATGGCTCCGTTTAAAAATGTTAAACTCATAGTTTCTGGGAGGCTTGTAATTATACCAAATTTTGTCATCTAGAGGAGAAATAAAGAAGTGATGTTGGAATTCCTGAGCCTGCAAGCTTGTCTTCACGCGTGCCAGTAGTCCCACTAGCTGCTGACATACCTGAAGTCAATCACACATGTGTTTGCAGGATCAGAGCCAACATCTGGAAATATTTTGAGCTTTCATAGAACAAAACACTTCATTATATGCTTAAATAATATTGATTTCACTGGAGCTGCAATGGATGTTTCACTCGCTTCCCTGAATTGAGATGATATTAATTTCTGAGACTGAAATGACAAATACTTTTGACCAGAGAACAAAAGTCTGATGAACATGTTTGATTTTTGTTCTCTGTTCTGTCTCCCTTTCTAGCAGCAGTAAATTCATGGGTACACTAGCTCTAAAGCAAGTGTTTTAGAAAGGAAAGCTGAAGACAAGAAGCAGCTGAGGTGTGGTTGTTCTTCGTGGCTAATTCGCGCAGTGTCTGAGCAACTATCGATCCTATGGTCCTGACACTTAATTAATTGCTGATCAGGTAATTTTGTGCTTGCTGGTAAGTGGATCTTAACCCAGAGCTGAAGCACGGAGATATAATATCGATAAAATGTGAATAATTTGCCCAGATTGTGTCAGAAGTCTGCAGCAGGGCAAAGAATTGAGATGGGGTCTCTCCAGTCCACCACATTAAGCACAAAGTTATCATTTCTACCATGGCAAATGAGTCTAATAACCATCAAGGCGCAGTAATTATGCAAATCATTGTACCCTGATAGAGTAATAAAATCTATCAACCATCCGGAGTTAAGGAGTTTGCATATTGTATGATTACTGAGAAATAAAATCAGAGTGATTATGCAAATCACCCCCTTCAGCCAATCGGACTGGGAGATGCAAGGGGAAAAAAATGTGTGTTTATGCACCAATAACTATACAGTATCCCTGAGCTCCAGTTATTATTATTTTTGTTATTTGGTTTCAGAAGTACCCAGGGGCTCCAATCAGTCCGAAATAAAACATAAATGTTTTCTTTTTGGATTCTGCTACGAATCTTGACTTCTGCAGTCATTGCTTTATAGCTGGACTTGATGATCTTAAAGGTCTCTCTCAAACCAAAGGATTCTGTGATTCTATGATGTAATTTTGGATGAATGACAACTGGGATCTGAGCTGATTTCTTCACTGAGCAAAACCATAAATTATTATCTATTGAAGAAATACAGGGGGAAAATAACAGTTATTGTCCTAGAATTTAAAAACCTTTATGTTTGCTGTGAGGGTGGCCGAGCCTGGAGCAGCTGCCCAGAGAGGCTGGGGACAGAGAGGCTGTGGAGTCTCCTGCTCTGGAGAGATCCCAAACCCACCTGGCTGTGACCCTGGGTGACCTGCTGGAGCAGGGGGGTTGGACCAGATGGTCTCCAGAGGTGCCTTCCAACCCCCACCATGCTGGGATTCTGTGATTCTGTGTGTTTTTCCATATAAAGTGGTGTATGTTCTTGATTAATTCTACTTATATCAGATGTCACGGTCCGCTCAACCCGGCGGACGTGTGACGGTTCGTTCACTGTGATCTCAGAGTGCAAAAGAACATTCAA
>NW_008632567.1:38546-41814 GCF_000691845.1 Merops nubicus | reverse complement strand
AGCCGCCCACCGCTTCTCCTTTAAATCTGTCGTGCAGCTGTCTGAACTCTGAAATTTCTTTCACTCTCTCCCTCGCCTTGTTAACATGTGTTGCCTTTGGGGTAATCAGGGAAAAAATATTATGTCCTTTTACAATTACCGGGTTTTGGAATATTAAAATGTCTCTCTGCATCGGCAGTGTTATTTTGATTGGTATTCTAACCTTTGACTAGCCCATAAAGCGAGCCGCTCTTCAAGCCAATATTGCAGGACTGAAATTTAATTCCGAAATGATTCCAGATAATAGGGAGACAGATAATATATGCATGAAGGATATTATGTTTGGACTAAATGCAGCAGGGCCAGGGCTTGGGAGTTGAATAATAGCCCAGAGTGAGTTATAATCTGTGGGACAGAAATACCTTACTGTCAGGGCCAGGAGAGGAACTCTTAAATCAAAGGGAGAGAGTCGAGGACAGTCCTCTCAAAGGGAAAGGGCATCCAGGAGAGGCCTTAAAGGAGCAGCCCTCTCTGTCCCACTGCCGAGCAACCTGTTTTCCCTTTCTTACTCAACAAGGAGTGCTAAGTGGAAAACACATTTCTGCGGAAAAACAACAGGCAGGGAGTTGTGCTGGCAAGAGAAAGTGAGAGTCTGCAAGTTCTTGGCAGTCTTTTCCCTTTCCTCCTGCTGGATTCTTTAGAAGGGGACACAGGATGGGCTGATGTGTCAGACTTCTTTGCCTTCTTCTCCCTAGAAGCTATAACCAGATGGACCGAGGGCTTATTGATGTGATGGGTTTGCAACACATGCTAAGGTAGGGTGCTCATGTGACACAGAGTAAGCATCGGGGTTGGGTTTTGTATCCGCTTCAACATAGAAAGAAGGAAGCAGGGGCCACAGTATGTGGGCTGCATGGCCAGTAGTTGTTGTTCAAGGCTCTGCCCTCAACCTTCTCAGCCTACACTGTTGGGCAGGGTTTTCTCCCTCCCTCGGAGCTGGTGCCTGGAGACGCGGAGTAGGAGCATCTGATGTGACAGCTAGATGCAAATTCAGTGCCTTTTAAATACTGGAGGCTTTAAGAAGCAACACTCCTCTCTTCTGGGCCATCTGCCGCAGGGAAGGAAACTTGGGGGCTTTCCTATTTACTCATCTGCAAGTGGCACTTTGTGCTTTGCCAGCAGCTTCTGAGCATGATGGAGCAGTCAGCAGGGTACTTCTCACTGCAGTAGCTCAGCCCTAAAACTTTAACCTGCTGGGCAAGATGTTGGGAGTTTTTCTGCTAGCTAGACTTTGCAGAGCATTGTGAAATATTGTGCCAGCAGCTGTCCCAGGAGGATGGGAGCTGAGCAAGCGGAGATGAGAATGATCTCTGCTGCTGGGGTGACACAAACCCATGTCAGTATAACAGGTTTTGGCTCAGTGGTATGAGCTTATAGTTTCAAAGTAATGATCCCAGCCTCACATGTCATTTCCTTTCCTTGCAGTCTCAGAGGCTGGTCTTGCTACACTTGAGAGGGGCTCTAGATGCAGTCTGGAGGCTTCACTGTTTTTAGATTACTTGAGCAGTAACACACATGCCTATTCCAGGAAGGCAGAAAAGAGCAATGTCCATCTTAGCCTAAATCAAGTGGCTTTGTGTCTTTCCATCTCCATTGGCTTTTGTTGCTTGTGTTGGTTTTTTTTTTATTGCATCCTCAAAGCACAGGAGCAATATTCTGTGGAGCACGTTTGTACAAACTATCCTGGGAGCAGACTTGAAAGATGGGATCTCTTGGAGGTTTAATGTAAGTTTCTGGTCTTGGTTCACCAGAAAGTAGCTGAGTTTCCTGGTTTGCAGAATAGCAGATTGGTTTAATAATTCCTTCTGGCCATAAGCCCCACAGCTATGTGAAAGAGCACCCTTCTTGCTGCCAAACTCATGCCAAGCAGAAGGTTGTGGGCTGGGCACAGGCAGCCAGCTCTCTCTCACTGCCTTTTAGACTTTGCTGAGTGGGGAAGGACAATCCCTGACAAGGTCCTGTTACATGGGAGCCATTTAGAGATAATCCAGGGCAAGGGAGACCTCCCTTTTCCTTCCTTCCTGTAGCTGTCCTTCATGTGCTTTAGCATGTATTCATCTCAGATGCTAGTCAACTTCTTTACCATCAGGGTTTCTCCTACACTCTCTTTTACTATTACACATTAAAATTGTGCTAGGCATATGTTAAAATCTCAGCTCTTTTCTGAGGCAGGGTGTTTCAGAGCCTAGTTTTAGCCTTTGTGGCAAACCAGTTTTGCATAGTGAACTCAGGGAAGACCTGGCACAAGTGGAGAAAGGCCAGAAGAGAACGAAAGAAAGATCAGGCAAATGGAAGATATGACTTCCAGGAGAATACTGAAGCATCTGGGAAGTTCAGCTTAGAGAAGACTAAGCAGAAGTTGGTTTTGTAGGAGTGAAAGTGCTCAGAGAAAGGGAAAAGCTGCTTCAGGGTGGCTGTGGTGGACAGCTCGTGGTCATGCCCTGCTGTGGGGAGATCAGTAAACAGTCTCTGTAGGTGACAACAGGGATGCAGAACCTTTTGCTCTTGAGATTTTCCCAAATTTAGAAGAATATGGTGGGGATAGTTTGGGTGGAGATAGTCCTATCTTGAAGCAGACAGTGTGAATCATCACTTTACCCTTTCTACCCTATTCGCTGTGATGCTTCCTGCACCCTTGCACTTAGACACATGCTGCCTGCTCTCCTTGGGACACACCGCTGAAACTCAGAGTACCTGAGAAGGAAAGGAGGAGTGACTGCCCTGAGTGCCACGTATGGTCTCCACTCGTCACCTGATGCCGTGTGCCCCAATCAGAATGTTTGCATGGGGGAAATCCCAAGGCAACCTTTATTATTTGGCAATGCCTTCAAGCCTCCAGCAAGGACTAGGGCTTCCTGGTGCCATGCATGGTATAGAGGGCTCTTGTATAAGGCAGGAAGGTGGTGATTCAAGTGAAACTGAGGAACACAATTATCTTACATGGTACCAAGAAGCCTTCAGGTACTGGACAAAGCAGAGATTTGGTTTGTAGAATTTGTTGCTTTTCTGCTTTTTTTTTTTTGTAAACCAGTGCAAGAACTTAACCTTCTAGATGAAATTCTAAGCAGTGGTTTGCTGAGTGCTCTGCAATGGTTGTGTCACCGAAGGCATCCTTGTCTGCACAGGTGGTTGGAGGCAGGTTGGTATTTGTGGTTCTGTACATGGTTCATCGCTGTAGCCTGCAGGCAGCGGAGAGGCAGCTGCTCAGACCCTGTGTGGTGGGCTTTCC
>NW_008632567.1:37181-38531 GCF_000691845.1 Merops nubicus | reverse complement strand
GCTGAGTGCCATACTGCTCAGCTGCACCTCACTGTGCCTGTGCTCCCCTTGCTGGGGAATTTGAACATCTGTCCCCTGCACTGAGGAGCCTCCTGGTTCCCATCTGGCTGTGTGAGCACTGCTGCTGAGGTTAAACGTACTGCTCAGACCTTTATACCGTGAGTCTAATGGCTGCTTGCAAGTTGAGGAAGGAGCTACACTGACACTCCTGGTTCTGCCTGTTTATGGAGCAAAGTTTTGGAAGGAGCATGCGAAAGCAAGCAAAATAACCCACAATGAAAACTAAGCAGCTTGTGCTTTTGATAAGAAATCTTTCTGAGGTGTCAGGGTTACGCAGGCTGAAGTGGGCCTGATGGTCCCCATGGTGGGGTCCAGACAGAGAGCTGCTACAGAGCTGGTCATGCTGTGACTAGGACCTGTCAGCTGAATGCTTGTTGGAGCTGGGGTAACAGCGTGTATGTTGTGACTGCAGCATGGTTGATGTGCCACACACTTGCATCCAGTCTTGCCCTATAACATGCTCTTGGCGTGGCAGGCCAGGAGCAAACCAGGGAAACCATAAGGGTGGTCAGAATTAGGCCCTCGATGTCCCAGCTAGCAGGTGTCTGTCTGGCACAGGTCTGGCACTTTGCCTGCACGCAGGAGCGCGTGCTGTTGGCAGAAGCTTGGTGCCTCCGCTCTCACGCCTCGTGCTGTGCAGGTGTGGGGCAGGCTGTGTCCCCCCGTGTCTCACGTGCCACGGTCAGCTGGAAGGGCTGGTGCCTTCTGCACGCACTGCTGCTGCGAGCACAGGCCTGACCCAGCTCCCCGCAGTCAATACCAGAGCAAGGCAAGGGAAGGGATTAGAGCCAGGGCATGTTTTACAATAATCCTGCAACGTGTGCTGCATTCCAGGCCAGGAAGAGCTGAGAGGTGAAGGCACGATGCGTGAAAGGTGGCCTTTCCCAGAGTCCCGTGGGTCAGGCGAGGGGCAGAGCATCCCTGCATCCCAGCCCTTCAGCTGGAGCTACACTTGGGTACCAGCACAGCTGCCTAGTGCCTGAGGAAGGAGCAGAGTCCTCTGTTCTCTGCATTAATAGACAGGAGCTCCATGTAGGAGCATGAAAATGGACCTGTTTTCATTCCAGGGAGGAATGAGGGGTTAATCAGGTTTTCTAGCCTTGTTGATTAAAACATTAACTGGTTTAGTTCCCATTGTCCTACCAAGCCAGCATGGCTACAGGAGGGAGAGTGACTGCTTGTTATCTCCACAAGCAGCAGCAGGCTGGTTTACAGTAATGAGAAGCTTGCCAGTAAGTGGGAAGAGTTTGGGTGGTTTTGTAAGAGGTGTTCCTGCTGCCCTGTGCTACG
>NW_008632567.1:36192-37150 GCF_000691845.1 Merops nubicus | reverse complement strand
CTGCTGAAAGAGGTGGGACTTCACTGCTGCTGTCCTGGACAGGAAAGCTGGGTGTGCAGCCTCTGCCCCATTGCACAGAGGCATACTGTGGCTTCGCTTTTGCTTCTCCTGGGCTCAATGTAAAGCAGCAAGAGATGCCAAACTGGGAGATGGGAGATATGGTAGTGGAATTTATGTATTAATAACTTACAGTGCTTCACGCTCATTAGATTAATTAATTAAATCCCTCAGAACCCCAAGGCTACTAAGCAAGTTGATTTCAGAGTTGGGATTAAAAGTCTCCTGCCGCCACCGTTCCTCCATGCTGGTGCAACACTTCTTGCTCCGTCTTGGCTTTTGCTCTTTCCACTTGCAGGTGTCCTTGCTTGAGCTCTTTCCCCGCAGCCCGTGGATGAGATCTATCACAGTGGCTTGTTAAGAACTGTCTGGAAACTCTGTAGATAGGGTCTGCTTTTGTTTAGGAAACAGACCGTCTTTCACTCTCATCTAGGCATAAACTTCTCCTATTTTGTGGCTTGCTGAGGAGGGCAGCTCTGATTCACTCTTAAGCATGAGCTCAGCCAGGGGCTATCTCACAATGGCTGGTTTTGCCAGTTGTCTGGGTGCTGTCTCCTACAGACCAGGACCATCTTCTTGGGTGCTCTGGCATGAATGTTGCTGCTGGCTCTGTGGGCCAGAGCTCCTGAGCAAAGGGCTGTCCTGAAGTCATGGTCTGGATTGCTGTACTGCAGCTTTCCCAAGCTTGCTCAGTACCCGTCTAGTTCTCAGCTGTGCCCTTCTGGGTGTCAGTAAGTATGGAGACAAGATGCTTGTATTTGGTGACAATATGCATCTTTAATTCCTCGTGTTGAAAAGGCTCCTAATGATGTTGGATGTTTTCCTGGGCATCCTATCCACAGATGAATATGCAGGTCTCACTCAAGGCTGATGGATCACCTCCATCTCCCTCCTTTGAGCA
>NW_008632567.1:34627-36161 GCF_000691845.1 Merops nubicus | reverse complement strand
ATTCCTGCACTGCACTCAATAATAACCATTAAAGCCACTGAATTCCATTAAGCCATGTAGGAAGTTGTGTAGCTGAGCTGGTCTCTCTTCTGTGTGCAGTGGTTGACACCCTCAGTGGGTTTTAGTGGTGTGGAGATGAAACCTCAGCACGCTGTTCTGCCAGTGCTGCTCCTGCATGCATCCTGCAGATTCATTTTTAAACAAACTGGATATTTAGTGTATGGTCATGTGCCAGCTTCAGGAAAGCCTGCTCTCTGCGCTCTCCCGTCACTGTAACCTCTGTCAGCCTGGCTCTGATTGATGCCATTAATATTTTAGAGATCATTTAGGATCTCCACCTTGGCTGAGTTCCTTGCTCAGGGAAGAGCTGTCCCATGTGGATGTCTGCAGCTGCCAGAGGAGTGCACTTGATGCCTGCTGGTGTGTTTTGGAGGGGGCAGGTCTGCAGATTAGCAGGGCCACCAAGACTGAAGGGAACACAAAGCCTTCAAAGAGCTAATTGCCAGTCTCCAGCAGGTCCAAGCTGGCCCTTTTTCTGTAGAGGAAGGTCTTTCAGTCTCCCTGGGACTTCCCCCTCTGTCCTTTACTTTTGGCAAAGGAGTCAGCTTCCCTCTGGACATTGTCCCACTGACTGCATTTGGCCAGAGTCCTTGCTGTGAAGGAGTGTCCCCTTGCTTCTGCTCAGCACTTCCAGTTCCTGGAGCTGGCCTCAGCAGAGCTGCCAAAACCAAAAGACCTCTGTATCTCCCCTGTGTTTTGGGTCTCCCTTTGCCATTGCACCATACATTATTTAGTGACGTGTAGTTGGTTGTGCTGCAGCCTTGTCTGCATGGTCAGTCTTTAAGCTCCAGTTGCAGAGTTCACATATGCCCTTGCAGCTCCCAGATCTGCCCCTGGTGCTGACTGGGAGGTGACTGCCATCCTTTGTCACTGCTCTGCAGTGCACCATCTCCAGCTGCCCCTCGGGAGCTGCACGTGGACCCATCCTGCACCTCCCTGGTTTGCTCTTTGCCCTCAATCTTCTCTAAACAGTGAGCTGCGTGGCCATTCCTCTTGGTACAGGAAGGCTCGGGTGATGCTCTGCTTGCTCAGCTTTCCCACGGGGCCCAGCTAAGTCCAGCTGTGGGAGTGGGGACGACGTGCCTCAGGGACGGGGACTCCAGCAGATCCAGGAGACAGTGAAACCATGTGGCTGAATCCCAGACTGTGTTTGCTCTGCCTAATTATCAAAAGTATGAGTTTGTTCTGCTAGGTGCACATTATGCCTTTATTGTGGTGTAATTATGCCAGCTGCCTATGTTTAGTGTCATAAAAAGGAATAAAATGCCCATTACCCGCCTAAAGAATTCTTCTTGTGTTTTTTTTTTTATTTTATTTTATTTTTATTGCTCTGGAGTACACAGTGGGGATGTCTTTGGTCGGCAATTCTCCATGTAAAATAGCTAGTGAAATACCGTGCCTGTCAGAGAGCTCCTCCAGCCAGCAGCCTGCGGAGGCAGCTGGCCCAGCAGCCTCACCTGGCGCTGCCTCTGCT
>NW_008632567.1:21058-34596 GCF_000691845.1 Merops nubicus | reverse complement strand
TCGGGGGGTCAGGATGGTAAAGCCACCGCACTGCCTTCCCCAGCAGGATCTCGGCTGCTTTCCCACAGCCCTTCTCTGCTGCCACACAAGTCCCAAAACTCCCCACTGCTGGCCAAGAGGCATGGGGTGCTTTCCAAGCCTGGGAGAAGACACAGCCTCTCTACCTGCAGGAGCTCTTCAGAAAGACACAGCGGTGCCTGGGTCATCTGAGCAATTTTTTGGACAGAACAATGTGTCAAGAGGTCCTGTGCCCAGAAGAGGCCTATAAGGTAGTTGAGGGAGCAGTGCAGAGCCATGTCCTCCTTCGCCCTGGCTTATCTGGAGTGCCAAAAATACAAGCTAATGGGCATGAACCTGCGAATGGCCTCATGGTGCTCTTGCAAGAGCAGCGGTGCTAAGTCTCATCCCCTAGCCAACACACAGCGCCTACAGTTGGGCTGCTCTGGGGGGTTTTGTGGCATCTGAATACCTAGGGCTGTGTTTCTGTGGTGCTGAGAGATGCCTCGGAGGAGCTGCGTCCTCCAAGAGCTGAGGTTCTGTGCAAACATCAATTACCAAAACACATGCTCCTTGCAGGGAAGAGCAATGGGAGGCTTGCTTTGTGTCTGGAAATTCTAGGGACATTTTGGTGATATTAAATAATTTCTGATTGGGAAAAACAAAACCAAACCACAAAATCTCACGTCTTTAGAGATTGTTAGAGGCTGCCTCTCTGCCTTTTCTTCTTCTGATAGTTTGTCTCTAATTGGAAATGGACTTCATTAGCCTCATTAGGAGTGGTTAGTGCTGTCTATAGATAGCTCTTAAATATATGGTTTTGGTGGATGTGTTGGTTGAGTTGGCTTATTTTTCAACTCAGTATTTTCAGCAGGTCCCTGGTCCTCCAGCCCGACTGTGCAGCAGATACTTCGCACAACGTCCCTTTTAATTCCCTTCACTTATTTTTTACATCAGGTGTTCCTTGAAGTGGCCTTCACAGCTCTTCACCCTTTCAGCCGACGACTACGTCAGGGGAAGATGGACTTGTGCCTCCCTGCAGCTTCATTGCATATGCACACACCGTCTGCCCCGGCGGCACGATTGCCTTGGTGAAGAATCCAAGGGGCTGCTGATAGCAATCATTGATTAAGAGGGTAATTGTCCTGAAAATTCAGATTGATCAGAAGGCAGAAATGATAACTTGTGTAACTGTGTTTAAAACCACGTCCTGTCAATAGGGGAGACTGAGACGTGGTGAGCAGAAGGCAGGGAGAATTGGATGTGCGAGCGGGTGAGTGTGCCTGTGGTTCGGGGAGGAGGGGGAGCCATTCTTCCTGGGGGTCGTAGCAGGATGTTTCTTGTCACTGACGCTGGGCTATTGGAGATTCAATCACTTTTATCTTCCCCTCTCTCTCAATCCAAATGCCTTTTCATATTAGAAAATTAGAATCAGCTCTGCTCATGCAAGATTTATTAGCTCTGCTGAGCAATACCACAGAAGAGTAAATGATGTCGCATTTCAGGGGCTTTTTACACATTATGACCAAACTTGCAACTTCTTAAGTATTCTTCCATTGAGCCACTGCGGGGTGTGAAAAGGATGGGGAGACAAACTTCTCTCTGGAAATAGTTCTCCACCAGTCCCGATGTCTCCTCTTTATTATCAAAATGATTGGATTAGGTTGCTAATACGGATCTTTTCTTTGGGCTCAGTTTCTGAGCTTATTGCTCTGGAAGTCAAACTCCAAGAACTGAGCCTGTTTATAGCATTTTTTTCTTGGTTCTCTTTGTAGAAACACTTCTCTGTTTTAAAAATGTCTTAGGAGCTCTGCTTCTAGCTGGCATTCATTTACATCTGAAGAAGACAAATCATGTTTCATGCTCAAATTTTTTCCCTTGTATTTTGCACTGGGTGGCTGCTTTTTAAAATGCCTTCTGACCCTGTGTCATACACAGCTCATGTTTTGTGTAATGATGGTCCTTTGGTCTTCAGGTGGTAGACGCTAAAGCTTTTTAGAGACTTGCGTGGATTTAGGCTCATAATGCTCAATGGATGTTCTTGTGGGGATACTGAGGCACAGGGAGAGTTGGGTGATTTTCCTGTGAATCCACATCAGAGATTGTAACAGAAGTTAGGTCTCATCTTTCCTGCTCCTGGGCTTCAGCCAGAAGCCTTGTTTGTGAGGCTTTTCACTTTCAAATTGGTTTGCAGGCATTAAATCCTTACAGCATCCTTCTGGGCTGGCTGCACAGGAGGGTCACTCAGCCATGAGAGTCAGGAAGACCAGGAGCTTCTGCCCGAGGTGCCATTCAGTTTTTCTTTTAAAGTATTTGAGATTTCACAATATTTCACTTATGATAGGCAAATCCCTGATGCTCTGCTGCACTCCACCCCTCTCACAACGAGCATTACGTATGTAGCACCTCTATAGAAATAGTGGCTATTGTAAAGGTAAACACCATTTTTTCTGCTAGTTCTTGTTCCCAAAAGGGAGCAAATTTTTCTCCAGCATCATTATTTAGGAAAGTAGACAGCACTGCATAGGGATGCTGATACCACTGCTCAGTGTCACACCAAAACCAGCATTAAACAACAGAAGACAGAATCAAGCTGTGGAAGGGAATTGTCCGGTCACAGCTTCATCTGCTGTCACCATTGTGCGGTGGAGCCCAGCGCCTGCAGCTGAGCTTCTGCCAATCTTCTGTCTGTTTGGGTCTCACTTTTCCTTGATGTGGCCAAGCTGCTGCAAGGGTTGCAGTGCAGACAGGGTGGAGGAAAGGTTGGAGCAACCTTGTGGTAAGATCCTCTCACCTGTCAGCACAGCCAACGCAGGGCATCTGCAGGGCTCATCACTGTGGGCTCCAAATGCTCAGCGTCATCTTCTGCTTGGCAGATTTAAAGGGATTTTATTAACAGGCAGTGCTAATTACATTTAAAACAACACCAACCTTGGACCTGTCCAAATGCCATTCTAACTTGGCACGAAGTTTTGCCATTCATCTCAGGAAAAGGCACTTCTGAAGAGCTGCTTAAAGCTCTGGCTGGCTGGCAGGGAGGCTTCTCGTCAAGTGTCAGTGCTTGGGAGGCGGATACACTTGACAAGCAGAAGGACTTGACTTTTTCCCCTTCCGTGTACAAGCACTATGTATTATTCAAGGTCTTCTTAAGTCAATGCTGGGTTATTAATCGGTCGCTTCTCTGCATGTTAAATTTGCCTACTAATTTCGAGCCTCTGGAAGAGGACTGCAGCTATGAGCTTGCACAGTATTTTCCCTCCATGAACCTCCATGTACCCAATCTGTACAATGTGTGCAATCTGGGGCTGCTACATCCCCTTGCCTTGAGTTCAGAGGACGTGGTGCTGCTTGTGTGCTAGCTGCACGGGGAGGTGAGCTCTGTGTTTTTGACTTGTTCTCATTTCCAGATAAGCATTGATGGTAGGGGGGAGCAGGGGTAGGGCCAGAGCACGAAAAGCCTTCCCGAACCTTGAGGGGCCAGGCAAGACCCCTGCAAACTAATTCCTGAGGACTAGGGGTTGCTACAGTCCCAGGTGATGCTAGAGAGAGATGGAGTGGTGTCCAGGTCTGGGGCAGGCATGGTGCCCAGCCCAGGAGGGGTTTGCTCCACAAGGTAGGTGCTGCCCACCTGCCCTTGGCTCTTGCTTGGTTTGCAGGCTGATGTAATGAGTTATTTGCAGCTGGTTTGGAGACAGCCTCTGTTTCTTGGGACTCTTCATCCCGTGTCCCCCAGCCAGGCCTCCATGCTCTGGTCTCCTCTCCTTCCACAAGCTCTAGCGGTGCTGCCAGCGGTAGGCAAGGCACAGGAGCCAGCAGCACCTGCACGTTCCAGGAATCACGTCAGCCGTCATTACTTACATTACCTTGATTGGGAACAGTCAGTTATGTCACCGTCCATCATCGTGTCTCTCCTGGGAGACGCTGAGGAAGGAGGAGAGGAGCAGGAATTATAAAGCACTTCTGTGGTGCTCTGCCAATCCCACCGCTCTGTTGGCTGAACATCTGTCATCAGACAGCTTGAAGAGAAGGTGCTTTGTCTGATGGATCTTCCCATTGTAGCTCTGCAGGGAGGAGCCTTCTGCAGCACCAGGACTGCCCTGAGGGAAGAGCACTGGGGGCCTCTGTGGAGTTTAACGTAAAGGTAATGATGCTGCCTGGAACACTTTGGGGGGGAGTGCAGGAGAGTCTGCTGGTTTGCTGGGGCTTCAGGCTGGGCATTCTGGGCTGATAGCTGCTTTGGAGCCAGGTGAAGTTACCAAAACTGTCTCCAGTCTGAATGAGGCAGAGCTCAGACTTGCATGTTGTCCCCACACATGACTGCAGAGGATTCTTGGCCATGTCTCAGGTGGCAGTTCATGCTCCTTTTGGCCAGGAGCTGGAAATTCTCCTAATGAGATTGAGATTTGGGTTTTGGTGAAGGAAACTTCTTATTTTTAATGAAAAATGATCTGGAAAGTTTCCAACCTTCTCTATCCTGATTGATTTGAGGCTCTGCCTCTAGTTCCAGCAGCAAGTTTCTTTGGTGAGTCTGGTCCCCCTCGCAGGCTGGGGGACAACACTTGGCCGTAGCTGTGTCCTCCAGAGTCCATGGTGCCATATGTGGTGGGGAGGACAGTTCGTCTGTCTAGCAGCCTCCTGTGAATAAATGTGTGTCTGAACTCAAGATGGGTTTGAGAGGGTAGGAGGGAAGAGGAGCTCTGTGAATGTGGCCAGAGGAGCTCCTGGACTGCAAGGCCAGGTTTCACAAGGCTTGTGTGACTATACCTGCCAAGGCTGAAAGCAAGAACAGTTCAAGATGTACATGTCGCCCAGAAGGACACACTAGGAGGTGGGGAAGGCAGTAGTGCCTGCCTCGTTGGGTTTCTTGCTCTGTGGGTATTGGTCCTGGTACTGTGACTTTGGGAGAAACACTACCTGTTAAGCACAGTGCTGACATTCTGATTTCTGTTAGCTGAGCGGGGGGTAAGGGTGGTTTGGCAGCACCTGGACCTCAGTGAGTCCTAGGAGGTGGTTGTTCAACCCAACTGGTACCTGGTGGTGCCTCTCCAGAGATCAGGCAGCTGGAGGGGAGGAAAACCAGAACAGGTGAGGGCTGCACCCAGGGGCTGAAGTGAAGGAAAGAAGTTGTCTCATGGTTCTGTACATTTCTCCTTGGAGCAGGTCTGTCAGTGGCAAGAAGGTGGTTCAAAGTGAGATTTTAAAACACACGGAGGAGCTGACTGACACGGGTGCTGCACAGGGTGTGTGCGTGGGTTGGTCATGGGTGTCTGAAGCAGCCTGGGCTCATCCAGGACTGTGCAAGGCATCTTGTGCAAGTACAGCCAGCAAGGTCTGACCTGTAATCCATCCTGTCATCTAGAGAACTTGCACTATGCAAAAGTGATGCTTTATGTGAGCCAGGGCCATCGCTGCTGTTACTCTTGGCTGAGTTTGAAGAGCTCTTGCTGTCCCCAGCTTTAGGTGTAGGCCCAGGAGCATGGAGCTTGCTAAGCAAAGAAAAGATTGCAGAGGGTACATGGAGCAGAGGAGAGCTGTTCTGCAGGAAAGGTGGGTTTCCATGGTGTGGGATAGTTAGTGAAGTGAGTAAATACGTGCTATAAACGTGTACAGAGCATCTCCATGTGAAGAAACCAGCACAGCCTTTTTGAGTGAATAGAAAAGAGAGCCCCGGTTCAGTTCATATGTCTGTTTTCTTTTCTTTTCTTCTTCTGGTCAACTGTAGCTGTAGATAAGAGTTTTCTATTTGAAGTTCAGAAGGGAAGGGAAATCCATTGTTAGAAGAGGAGACTTTCTTTTTGCTTGATACCTATCTCCAGCGACACAGCAGAGAAGGAAAAGATTTGCTATGATATAGGTAGCTTTAAAAAAAAAAAAAAAAAAGGCAGCACATTGAGTGTTGCTTTTCTCTGTACTTCAAAGGCTGGAGTAATATGGAACAGTGTAAAAGAGAGGGAAAAAAACCAACCTAGCCCAGCCTCTGCCCAGCGGCTGTGAATGCAGAGCCACAGTAGAGCACTGTCCTGGCCCAAAATTCCGTGCTTTCCCCAAGCCTGTCCAGCTGGGCTTGGCGTGGTGGGGTTCAGTGCGCACGGCACCTGCCAGGAGGCAATGGGCATGGGCTGAGGGGGGGCAGAGGAAACGCTTTGTGGGTGTGCACCCTGTGGAAGGACTGAACCAAGGGAAGTCGCTCTCTGGAAAGAAAATCAAGCAAGTCCAGAAGCAGTGTGGGGAAAATGTGCCACTAACCATTTAATTATTAAAATAACGCTGAGATTGTGTGCAAGGTTGAGTACGGCCTGGCAGGGTGAGCAAGCTGAACAGAGCACCCCTGGTGAAGGCTGTGGGTGGGAAAAGGCTGAGTGTCTCTGTCCATGTGCCCTGGATGCTGTGGGTTTGGCTTTCTGGGGTCCTGGGCTGTAGCACAGCTTTTCCTGGGGCTCAGTTGTTTCTGAACAAACCAGAGCAGAGGAGTGCTGGGGAGGGAGTGCCTGTGGCTGCCACCCCCTTGCTTGGAGCAGGTACGGCTGAGCCCCATGAGCATGCAGAGGGGCTCCAGCTGCTGCGATCACCGGTGGGACTCTGATGGTCCAAACATGGATCTGGGCTGTGTGACATGGGCAGGGACGGGAGCTCCCTGCCAGGGGACAAGGCAGGGGACAGAGAGGCGCAGCCCTGTGAGCCAGGGCTTGTGACGCTCTCGTTACATTACTGTTGTGTCCACACAGGCTTTCCCTTTCCTCTAGCCCTGTGGGTGCCCTCTAGCCAGACTGATGGCTTGGGGCCCCAGATCTGCTCTGCTGCAGTCACGGTTTTAGTCTTCATCCCCATCCCAAGCTCACCGCATGGTCCTGGCTTCTGGGACAGCCCTTGCCGTGCCAGCCCGCTGCTGCTCTGCCAGCATGTCTGGGGCTCACTGAGCTGCTGGGGCAGCCCTGGAGCACACACTGGCTGAGACCTCCTGTTCCCCTCCAAGGAGCTGCTGCAAGCAAAGGAAAGAGCAAATGTGTGCTGGAGGCTTTGCCTCTGCAGGAGTCCGGGGAGGAGCAGGACAAGAAACCAACAAACTCATTTTCGGCGCTGACCTGAAAGCGGAGGCTGGAAGTGAAAAGATTTCCAGCAAACCTGGGCTGGTCAGGGTTGCTAACGAGCCTTTCCTTTGAGCAATGTTTTACATTCTTTAAAGATCGCAGGGAGCTCTTGGGGAGAATCTGCTAAAGTAAATGGCAGAGTCAAGTGTGCCGGCTCCTTTCTTTCCCTTTTCTTCTCCCTTTTTTTTTCCTTTCCCCTTTCTTGGTTCTCTTTATTATGTGGAGTTGCTCTGGCTCTTTCTCTCACTTCTGTTTCTCCTTTTGTTCTCTCTTTGTCTATTTATCACACTGTGAAGGTTGAAAGAGATGTTATTAATCTGGGAGAATGAAGGCAGGATTAGTGGTATGAATCGGATTTTGAGAGCTGTAATGATAGAAAGACTCGCTCTGCTGGCGGGCTGCGTGAGTTTGATAAATGGGGAGCACTCCAAACTGACTCGCGCCTTCCTCCGCACTGCTCGCGTTGCCCGCTGGGGCGTGCCATGCTCTCAGATCTGCCAGCCATCCCACACCGCTCCTACCTGAACCAGAGCAAAAAGCCAAGGGTAAATCAGAGACAAATATCTCCCATTGCACTTAAAGAGATCATTTCTTTCAACATCTTTTTCAAGCAGAGTCCTGACAAGTTCTTGGACAGCCTTGTGCGGAGGTAGGATCCTTCCTTGGAGCGCGGCTCGGAGCTGCGGCCGCGCGTGGCTGTCTCCTGCCGCGGCTTTGCGGAGAGCAGCGAGGAGTTGGCGTGGCTGCGGCAGGGCTCCCATCTCGTCAGGCACAAAGCAGCAGGGTCATCTCTCTGGGTAGGGCTGCGCCCCACTGCGTTGGCCTCATGAGGATTGGCTCTTCACAAAGGAAGATTGCAAAAGATTGCAAAGGTTGCACCGAGCTTCAAAGCCCACTGGGGTTGGGAGAAGGCAGAGCATATTTCATCAAAAGTTGCTTTGAGGTCTTTGCCCTGAAATCCTGCCCTGGCATAACATGAATCAGGTCCCTTGTTAGCAAGCTTGTGGGGGACAAAGCAGGCTCTGGGGAGAGCTGGGCAGAGCAACAGCCCCCAGCTATGGGGCAAAGCAGGACTGTCTGGACAAGCATCTTTAGTGAGTAGGGTCCTCTCCTGGGATCATGCCACTGCACACCCCCACTTGAACCCTTCCTCATCCCCACCCTTGGGTGTGTGGTGGTCTGTGTTGCACTGTACAGAATGAGAAAAGCGAGGGACAGACTCATAGGTGTACCATGCGTAGCGTTTTGAAGCTGGTTCATGACCACGGACCTCATTGCCCTGCTGTGGTGATGCCACCAGCCATTCCTACACAGGGACTGTGCTCCTGTCCTAGGGCTTGTGCTCTTGTCCTAGGGCTTCTGCTGTGCACATCTGGTGCTCTCTTACTGTCATGGCTAGGTTTGGGCTACGTGGTCCAGCCCAGGAGCATACATTTGCTAAAGTGAGTTGTGGTTGCACGAAGGCCACGTGTTACACGTTGGGAAAGTTTGGAGTGCTTCAGTGCCACTTGCCCCAGGGACTGTGGGCTTGGACTTGACCCTGCAGCCCATCCATGGGAGCACCGAGTGTCTGGTGGTGAGTGCAGGATCACCCACCACCACAAGGTTTGCATCTCGGCTGGGTTGAGCAGGGGATTATTGCTCGGCAGAGGCAGGGGAACAGCAGTGTGTGGGAAGGACCCTGCTGTACAGGGGGAGTCAGACCACAGGCAGCCCAGAGTTGTCCATGTCCCTTTAACTACAAGGTAATGGATTCCCCCACACTCGGGCTGAGTTCTCCTCCTGCCTTGGCAGGAACGGTAATGATTGTCAAGGTAGAGCTAATGAGACGTGCACATCTTTAAAGGATCGTGGATTCTGAGACAAAATTAAAAGGAAAAAAAAAAAAGAAGAGATGGGGGAAGGAGAGAAAGTCCAACTGCACTGCCTTGGCCAGCGGGGTGTCTGTCTATCTGTCCTGCCTGCCTCTTGGCAGGATCACCCCTAAATGACAAGCAGGGTCACTTTGCTTGCTGCTGCAACTCCCGTTTGGCCATGGGAACCTCTTCATCTTGGTGAGGCCTCCCCATGGCCCCTCCACAGGCTCTGATACCTGGGGTGAGGGAGGAGGGCACTGCTGGGTGGGCCAGATCCTGGTGGGCAGCACCTTCACTGGGCAGGCAGCCTCGCTGTTCAATGGACAGCTGTGAAGACAGCACAGCTGGAAAAAGGAATAAGAGGAAGGTGTACAAAGGGATGAAGGACACAGGAATGTCTTATCCTCCTGGGTCAGTTGAAGATATGAGGCTGATGTTGCTGTCTGTCCTGGCTGGCTCATCCCTCTCTCCATCCCTTGCTCCCATGTCTGGGATGCTGCACTTGGCACTTCCAAGAATACATACAGGGAGTTCATGATCCTCCCAAATGCTTGTCCCACAGCGGGGAGGAAGAGGAGGCTCCCCTTTGGTGTTTGGAAATGCCCCATGGGCACTCCCGGCACAAGAGAGGCTGCATGGATCAGGCAGAGCCAGGATCTGGCCCTTTGGGAAGAGCCAGTGGGGGAGCTGGGTTATTGTGTGTGGTGCATGTTGTGACTGCCTGCACACACATTTCCTCCCATTCCTACTATTTCAACTTCACAGGTTGAATTGGTTCAGAGCAGCCAAACTAAATGAGGAGAGAAATGATCAGTCAAATATTTCTTAAATCCTGTCTTTAAGAGCTAAGTGCTCGGCTGGAACTTTAAGGCAGGTAATGAGGCTCTCTTCAGATCAGCTTGTGATGTGGAAACTGCTAGACTGACCAGGCTGCAACTGGAAGAAAGCTCTGTCAGAGCCGGGGCCAGTGTGGCACAGGGCTCCCCGCGCTCCGGGGCAGCCTGCGCCCGCCTTCCCCTGCAGCCTGCCAGGGGCAGAACAGCTGGGAGCTGCGGGGAGCAGCCTGCTTGCACAAAGCTGGGGAACTCCCTTCTGCACAGGAGGATACGTACGTCAGTCAGTGCTTTGGAGCCCAGCCCCTTCGCTCCAGGCATGCGGGTGAGAGCTTGGGTTGGAGGTGGCAACCCAGAGGACCTTTGCCCCTCCAATGGATGCTCACCAGTGTTCAGTTTTAAGCTGACAGATTTGTTTTGCTGCAAAAATCAGCGTGACTTCAAGCCTTGCAGTGGCTCTGTGGGGTGGGGTGTTCTCTTAGCTTCATCTCTCGCTGGTGCAGGGGTGGAAGGAAAATAATGTAATTCTTCCAGCAGACTGGTAAGGATGCGTCAGTAGGATGGGTCCTTCCTTTTCAAGACACCTTGCTTCCCTCTGCAGTGGGGCACCAGCAGTGCTCGTCTGCAGCAGGACAGCACCTTTGCGAGGCACTTTCCAAAGCAGAGGGTTTGGTTTAGTGAAGGAAAAGTGGCAGTCCAGGAGCAGCAGAGAAAGAAGCAATGCTGAGCAAGATAGAATGTACTGGGTGTCTCTTCCTAGCCTCAAAATTCTCCTCCCTTAGTCTGAGTCTGGAGAAGAACCTGGTCTTAAGACGCAGTGCTGCCAGTGCCAAACTCCTGTGCCCCTGCTTCTTGTGCTGCCATGCCTGCCTGGCAGCACCTTGCTATCCTGCTCTGCTCTGGGCCTCTCCAAAGCAGGAGCTGGCGACCCTCTGAGCTTTCTGCTTTGTATTCAGGTTTTTTTAGGCCTTCTGATGTTAATTATTGAGATGTAATAATGTGATTAGTGCACTATTAAAAAAATCGCTGATATGATTACCATGGATTTAATATCACATGATATATCATTACATTGTTACATGGTGACAGATGTAATTGAAATACACTTATTGGAGCCTGGGGTCATGTTTCATTCAATCACAGCAGCACCTCCGGGGGGCAGAGCAGAAAAAGCTAAAAAAAAAAAATTCATCAGGATTGGAAACTGTAATGAAAACAAAGAAACTTGCAGCCTGTTCAAGTCTGGGGCAACTTCAGGTTTGGCTTTTTCTCCACAGGAATGTAGGAAGGTAGAGCATGTAGGAATGTAGAAATGTAGGTCAGGAGCACTGTCCTGTGGACAGCTTGTCTCCTCAGGTGGAGGAGATAGGTCAGCAAAGTTGAAACTGTCTGCTCAGGGGAGGAGCAGGAGGACTTGTGATACGGACCTGTGCCCAGGAGGCCTCCAGCCATCTTGCAGCATGTGAGTTTGGGCACTGTGGACACTATGCCGCTGACCTGCCAGCCCCTCTTGGCTCCTTTTTAAAAGGCAAATGGGCCCAAGGGTGGTACCTGTTGTGCTGTGGAAAAGGCAGACAGCTGCTCCCAACTTCTGCCTAGTCCTGCCTTTTCTGGGAGTTGGGGATTGCTCAGCTGCCCATGTTTGGCTCGGGCTGTGCCACAAAGGGCAAGCAGGCAGCGGTGAGCTCGCGTGTGGGACTGTGGCCCAGGTCATGTTTCCTTCCATGTCAGCAAGAAGAGGTGACATCTGTCTCTGACACCTTATCCTGAGGAGGATCTGTACGTGGGCTCTGGGCAGCTGGGGCAAGGAGAGGAGAGCTGTCATGTACCCTCTGCAGAGGCAGTCAGCTAAACCAGAGCCTGGGCAGGGAAGGGACTCTGCTGTCTCTGCCTGCAGGGCTGCAGCAAGGCTTGGGCTAGAGAAACGTGCCTGGAGAAGCACAAAGGCCCTACCTGCTGCTGGCACAAGCCTCCTACCAGTCCTTCTCAACATGGTAGTGAGCAAGGCACTGGTGGTTTTCCTCCATCTCCTCCTCTTCCAGGGGAAAAAAATCTGTCACCCACCCTCCCAGTTCCCCAGTTCCTAAGACAAGTGATAGTTTAGGGTGTTGCCATGGGCAGGATGGGGCTGTGGCAAGACCTCAGAGATACAGCATGACATGCTTATTGCACATTAATTGCTCTGATGGTCACCAAGTTCTAAGTCTCCTCCTGTAAAGGAGGCCAACAAGAGGATGTGGCCTCCCAGAGCTGTGATGGGACTTGGGTACACCTTACCCCAACCCTACTGCAAGTCCCCAGGGTTATTTTAGCCCTGCGAGACAATGCATAGGGGACTTTGAAACTGAAGGTGCTGTGTTTAATGTCATCCTCATCCAAAACAAAGGAAGGAGGAAGAATTTATGGATGGAGTGAAGGCGACTTTTCCAACCAAGAGGGGAATGGCAGTGTGGTGAGCCTGAGACATCTGGATGTTTGCATAATGATGCGATGACATCTGGCCCTGTATCACTAGCTCAGCATTCACATGTTCGGCACAGCATCACCCCCTGCCCCAATGTGTCTGTCCCATGAGCTAGGTTATGAACCTTGCTGATGCTTGAGGGGTCATTTCTATTTTAGGTTTCCAGTGTTGCATCCTCCTTTCTAAGAGTGCTCCCACCCCTCTTTTGTGGAGCCAGTATGCCCATTACAAGCCTGTGTTTTGCTGGGAATTGTGGAAATTCATTTCCAGCTGGTGTGGGAGTGCTCTGGCTGGGAAAGCTCTGGCAAGCATCTTTCTTTTGAGGTTAAAAACATAATTTCAGTCTGACCTCTGAGTTTCAGAGCTTTTGTTGGTTTTCTCCACCTCCAGATGGTTTCTGTGTGTGATTTTAAAATAGCCTTCTTCTCTTGGTTGAAGCTAGCTGATGTGTCTGCTTCCCATTCGAGGGTTGTTGTGTTTTATTAATGCTGTTATTATTCCATTACTGTCATTGTGCTCTTTTATAGCAAATAGCTTAATTTAGTTGAGATACACAGATGCTGAGAGTTTAAGTGAAATCTTCAGCACTTGGTATGCTGGGCACTGAGCAGATATTCCCTAAGCACTTTGGTATAAACCTTTCACTTTAAAACAAATCAGCTGCTGAAGGAGTGCTGGGTGGCCGCCATTTGGGAGAGGGGAGTAGGGGTGTGGGAGTATCTATCTGTTTAGCACCCTAGGGAGAACCTCAAAAGTGACTATAGGTGCTCAGGAACAAGGTTTTCACGCCCGAGATGGGCTGTGATGGGGCCCTTTTCCCTACTGGTGCTGCGGGACAGGGGGAATCGCACCAGCACCATTGCTGGTTTGTTTTGAATTGAGTTTTTCTGTAGGGGCAGAGTGTGCTGTATTTGTTGCAGCTGAAGCTGCTTTGTTCCTGGGAGAGGTGGGGTCTGGTCATGGTGTCACCGCAGTGTGGAAGATACAGTGCTGCTGAAACTGAATGAATCTGGTTGAAGAGCAGCGAAAGCTGAACTGTGCTGTAAGTAGTTCTTGGGGTAGAGGAGACGGGTTGAGAAATAGTGTTGGTGCCCAGGTGACTTAGGGGTCAAGGGTCCTGTTGTTAGAAATTACTTGGGTGCATAAGCCTCCCGGGAGGCTGCTGCAATCTAGGCTCTGAAGTACCTCAGCTACTTTTGAAATTTTACCTCTTATTGTTGACAGATGTTCCTCTGAAATGGATGCTTCTTGCTTGGTGCCTCTGGGCATTCATTAATATTAGTGATAACAATTCCAGATT
>NW_008632567.1:15218-21027 GCF_000691845.1 Merops nubicus | reverse complement strand
TCTTTCCCTGCCTCCATCCCTTAAAAATTATAAAGGTAAAGCCAAAGCCCTGTTAGTGTCAGGTTATTTGTGCACTTAACTCTTACTGCCTTGACAAAACCTGCTGATCTTGATGCTTTCAGTGCCAAAATTACTTTGTGAGGGGCAGCGAAAGCCAAAACCGGAATAAAAGTAGAATGGAACAAGCAAGCGCCACACAAGTTGAGATGGTGCTGACAGCACTGTTGGTTCAGGTGAGGATGTCCTCTGCACCTCGCCATGGTGGGGAGGTTGCCAAGTCCGTGCTGGTCCTTCAGGGAGCAGCCCTGTGGCTTCCCCCTCTCCCACCCACAGCTCTAGGACACCTTAGTCTTCCTGGGGAGGGCTCTTCCCCTCTCTCGAGCCCGTTGGGGGCAGCCTCTTTGGGGTGCAGCTGGCAAAGACTTGCTTACCCCCATTTTCTTGTGGCTGAGTGAGGGGAGCAGCTCCCCATGGTGTGGGGATGGGCTGGGGAGGAGGAGCGTGCTGGCCCACGCTGCCTGTCCCTGCTGTGCACTCATAACGGCTTGGGGGTGCGTGGGAAGTTGTCGAGATCATTTTTTCTCCCTGCTTTGAGCAAGCTCTGTGGCTTTATCTGGCTTTTGAGGCGCCCTGGGTAGCTAACAAGATGCAGGGAGCATCCTCTCCAGAGGAGGCCCAGCACCCGATTTTGCTAGAGGTCTGCTTTACTGCTTATGAGAAACAGGTTAACCTCCTTTTGATCTCAGTTCACGGCTAACCCTTTAACAAAGTCCGGGATGTGCGAGGAAATCAATACTCAAGGCATTGAATTTAACACCAGCCATCAACTCAAGCGTAACACACACACTGACTGACTCCGATTACAAGGAGCGAGCTGGTTTGAAGCTCGTTTGCCAGCTCTCTGGGGTGGTGTGGGGCACCAGCGGGGACGGCAGGCACACTCGCACAGCTTGCTGCTGCTCGGGAGGGGGGGTAAGAGGGACCTGGTGCGCTCTGCCGTGTCCTCCCGTTCGGTTCTGCCTCCCGGTGCCTCTTCTCCCTCTCCTTACACCTTTGATTTGCAACCCCAGCAGCTGTTCCCCGGCACAGGAGCAGAGAGGAGCAGAGGAGCAGCGCCTGTTTGTGTACACACGTAATTGCTCTTTGCTGGAGAGGAGCTGCGGCAGGACTTGTGGCAGGGCAGATTCTGCTGAGATGGACAAAAACAGTACTGCAAGTTAAAAATCTGAAAAATAAAATGCTGCAGGCGGGAAAGGTTGAGTGTCTGGTCAAGGAGGCAGCCGTGTCGTTTCTCCAGCTCCAGTCCTTCCTGCAGAGTTCTAATTAGATCAGTGGAGAGCTAATTGGGACACCTTGTTCCATAGCAGACACTTGCTCTTTGCTGGCATGCTAGCAGGAGACGGTGGGCGGGCTGCCTGGCATGGAAGCCAGACAGTCCATGGCCAAGCACTTTCTGGACAGCCCATGAACCTCCTGGTCACATCTCAGCCCTGCAGCTCTCTGCTGCAGACCATCTCTCCTCTGGGGGCCGTTTGTGCTTGCTTACTCTTGTTTCCACCAGCTGTAGCCAGAGCTGACACATTCCATGTAGGTTAGGGACAGGTTCATGGGGCAGCTGAAGGATGCTGAGGGGACTGAGATGAGCGTTACACTACCCCACAGCTCTCTCCTTGTGCCATGGCTGCATGAGGACCATGCCTCTGCTACCCATGCCCAGTAATAACTCTTGTCAGGCATGAGCTCCTGGGACCTGCTCCTCAGGTCTCGTATCATCAAGAGTGAGCAACTGGGCAAATCCTGCCAGCGGTCCCCAGGCAGGGAAGGGCCAGCTGAGCCACTGAATCCCTCCCTTGGTGGGGGCAAGGCAGCAATGGCTCCTTCATAGAGCGGGTCCCAGGGCCATCCATGTGGCCAAGTGTCACAGCCTTCCCCAGTGCTTTACTACAGGTAAAAGCCATGACCAGAGAGTGACCCTTCTTGCCCAGCAAGGAGACCCTGGCTGGCTGGCTGCAAAAGAGGGTGGTCGCTGGCAGTCAGCGAGCCTGGTATCACCAAAGAGATGTGGAGAGACCTTTGCTTTCCCTGGGAGACATGAGTTGAGGCTGTGGGGACCCGAAGCCCTTCATTTCTATCAACTGCGTCATGATCTCACCTGTCCCCTTCTCAGCACCACAGCACAGTGCTGGTACCCCCTTCCCAGTCTGGGTAGCCAGTCCTGCCCTGCCTTCCTGCCTGGGTGTAGCTGCTGCAGCTCATCCCCACGTCTCCTTTAATAACCGCTTCTCAGGACCTTGACGCATCCTCCTCTCCAGGTCCCTTTATTCTCTGCTTTCCTGAACTCTCTCCGAATCAATTCTCTCATGGCATGCTGCCTGGTCCCTCAGACCATCTCCTTCTGTTTGCTCTTCCATCAAAACTGGGGAGCCTTAATTTTGCTACCTGTTGCCCTGGAGCACAGTGCTGGCTGGGCCCACGTGCGTTTCCTGGTGTTTGCATCCGTCAGAGCATTTAGAGCTGCCTCTGCTTTAACCTTCTGAGTCTTAACGCTGACCTGAGTCAACAGTCATGAGGACAAGCTGCTGCTTGGATGATCCGGTGTAAATTCTACCTTTGATTAGACAGGTGTCATCTCCAGACACAGGCACAGCGCAGCAGCACCTTGTTAACTCTCCTTGGTGTTCCCTCAGTGCAGCCACAAGAACCTCCGATGCGGGCAAGGGACATGGCCACTGGCCTCGTAATCTTTATTGATCTTTTCCCTCATGCCTTGTACATTGTATTCTATTGCCTTTCTCTTGCTTTTCCAGCTGCCTTTCCTCTGAGTGGCTTTGCATCTTGTAGGAATGCTGAAAAACTCTTCTTTGATTCTTGCAGAGCAGTAACACTCAGGGGCCCTGACGCCTCTGTTGGGTTGGTGCAGTGCCAAAAAGAAAGATCGGGTTTTGTTCCTGAGAGTCTGCTGTCTGGGAGGAGGACCTAAGAGGGAGCAGGACACATTTCCATGCCCCTCGTCTCTGTCCTGTATGGGACAGTTTCTCTGCATCGTGCCAGAGGTGAGTTTGGAGAAGGTTGTGTACCTGCCTCAGGAAGGGCGTGGTGGACATGAGAGTGCAGAAGTAATTGTAGGATGTGAGCAGGAGAGGTGTATGTGATATGACACGCAGGCAAGTGCATAGAAGTAGTGAGAATGTCCTGTGGGATCACTCTGTGATTTCTTTCCCATGACTCAGGGCCTGGGTTTTAGGAACAGATGATGAAACTGAGACATGAACCTGCTGGTGGCCCAGCACCCCTCCCTTGCTGCCACCTTGCAAGCCCTTAACTGTGACAGTGCCAGGTAGTGAAAACCAGCAGGGTTGAATTGCTTTGTCTCACACCTGCAGTGTGGGTGGACCTGCAGCCATACGGCACCTCCCCTTTCTTTTCTCTTGGTAGCATGTCCGTGGGTCTCTGCCCTCGGTGGTCCTCTTCTCCCCTGCCTGGCATATTTGTGCACAGGAGCCAAACTGTTACGGGACATGTCCCTTCCAAAAATATCCAGAGCACCCTGTGCTGAGACATGCCATGCGTGGTGCAAAGGACCGGTGTGTCTGCTCTGGACAAATGGCTTTATTTTGTACAGGAAAAAAGGGAGTCAAAAAGTCACGTCAGCGTTTGGCACGGGAATAGATTGCTCCTTTCCAAAGGGCTGCAGTTCTGTCACTGGGTTTTACTTTGTGGTTCCCAAGCAGAACTGTTCCCACACAGCAAAACGAGCCAGTATTTTGGCTTTCCCATCCTGATTTAGGGTGAAAGGCAGTGTCAGGGCATCACTGTTTCGGTGGCTGGATGTGGTTTCCCAACCCGTTACAGCAAGAGTTCACTGCCTGCCAGGAGGCGAGGATGAGTCCCAGGGATGTGTGCCTTCTGCTTCCAGCACGTTTGATCCAGCCCGCCTCTTTCAAGGTGTGTGGAAATGAGCTACAATCTCATCATTCCTGCGGAGGCTTCTAGGAGGAGATAGTGGAAGGGTCACAGCGCCTCTGGAAATCTCCCTTCAGGCGCTGTGCCGTCGCATTTCACAGCAGACAGACAGAATAACCTTTAGGGCATGGTAAGAGGCAGCGTTTTGAACTCCGAGCTGGGGAGCTCAGGAGCTCATTTCTCTGACACATCATCTGTGTCCATGCCGCTTCCTGTATTCCCCTGAAATACCTGTGTCTTAATCCATCACTTCCTTAGCTGGAATTAGGAAAAAAAATCTGGGGAGTTGGTCCCTTGTGTGCCAGCCACACAGAAACCAGCCTTCCTGGAGAGGTGCAATACTTGGGTCCTGAGCTGGTTTTTTTTCCCCTGGATTTGTCTAATGTGGTTGTGGGGAGATGAGTGGGCTGGAGCTGGGTGAGCTGGGGCATGTGCAGCCGGGCATGGGCTGCCCTTGTGACCCAGAGGCTCCCACGGCAGCTCTGCTCTGCACGGCTGTGCGACACCGGGAGGAAAGCGCTGGCTCTCCCTCCTCCCCTCTCTGGAGTAAATAAGGGGACTTTTTATTTAGCTATTATTTCCCAGTGGCAGGTATCTCCTCGACTGTCTGTTTAACTATCTTTATCTCGCAGTCCTTCTCTGATATAGTTATAGATAAACAGATAGCTACCTTAGTAAATAACATGTTTTTAAGAGACCGGTGGCATGGTTAACATTGTGCAGCAGCTGTTGATTTGTCTTTCACTGTTGTGGTTTGTTTGGGGTTTTTTTGTTGTTGTTTTTTTTTTTTTTTTTTCTTAAGGAAATGCTTTAAATAAGGGATACTTCATCTATTAAAAAAAAAATACACTTGTAGCAGCTGCTAAGCCCATCCATAAGCCTGCTTTACGTTGTATTTGTGATGGGACTGACAGTGCATGGAGGAGCCTGATTATACACAATTCCATTTTAGCAAGCCCTGCGATGTAATTTCACAGGGCGATCAGTGTTTGAATGTAATAGCAGCCTGTGCTAAGGTGTCAGAATATTAAAGGCGCTAATGGAAAAGCTCCCTGGTACACAAGGGGGACAGCATTACAGGAGACGTCGCAGATGGCTGGGCACTAAACTAATGGGGCAGGATCCAAGAAGGGAAAAAAAACCTAGAGAAGGGAGAGCTCACGGGAGCACGGGCACCTGCTTCCCTCTCACACGGAAATTAAACAGCGAGCGAAGGAGAGGCGAGCGTGTGCGTGTGTAAAAATAGAAATCGAGGGGGGAAATACCCCCTTTGGGAGGGCTTGAGGGTTTTGACAGCAAGCCCGATGCTAGCTTTGCCTGGGAAAGGCACAGGGTTAGATTAAAGGGTTGTGTGTTTGAAGGACTGTGGGGCATGTCTGAGCATTGCAGCCGTCATTGGTGGCCCTGGGAAGAGGAGAAGGGGGTGATCAGTGAATGTTGTTACCCACCCTGGTGTAATATGGCAAAACTGCAGCTCTTTTTGGTGGGTTTTAATCTCCAGCTAAGTCCAAGGAGGGCGAGACGTGCCCACCTCGCCGCTGCCGCGATGGCTGGACTCTGCGGCATGGCATGGCGCGCCTGCTGGGGCCCCACCGTGCCGTTTTCTGTCTTCATGTATGCGGGGGCTGACAGTGGGTCTGGTTTCAGGGCAGGGCCAACAATTGCCTGTTTTCCAGCACCACTGGAGGCATCTCCCCCTTTGCTCTGAACCCGCAGTTTCCCCAGGAGCAGCCAGAATTGGACTGGTGCACTCTTGTCTGTGTGGGGAGGCAACCATGGCTGCAGTGAACCATCCATGAAGTGTGTTTGTGGGTTTTCCTTGGTGTCAAACCCAGCGTCCCCACTC
>NW_008632567.1:8198-15177 GCF_000691845.1 Merops nubicus | reverse complement strand
AATTTGCCCTGCAGGAGCTGGGGCAGCCTCCAGAGGATAGCACTGCAGGATGTGAGCCCATCCTTCCCATCGTGTGTCTCTGCCTTTCAGGCACTCACTGGGAGCTGCTTGTGGATCTCAGTGTTGGGAGCTGACTGCATACATCAGTGTAACCCACCCTGAGTCTTGGTCACCCTGTGGTGCAGCCAGAAACACTGGGACACTGCAAGAAGACAGCCCCATTCCAACAGACATGAGCCATGGCTCAAGGGCACAGCCACTTGTCCCAGACCATGAAAGGCACTGGGCATGTGTCCTCCAGCCCCTTGTCTCTGCAGCAGCCCCTGGGCTCCTGTTGCAATGCTCTGCTCGGCCACCTGATCCCAAGACCAGGCCCTCTGTTCCTGGCAGCAGCCGTCATCCTTGAGCTGCTTCCTTGGCAGTTTATAGCTCTGTTTGTCCCCTCTCCTGGGCCAGCACTGGCTTGTGCACACCTCAGCTCTATTTCCTAGCCCTCCAGGGACCCAGATCTGTAGCTTTGTTTTGCCCGTGACCAAACCCGGGGCTTTGACCCAGGTCTCCACGGCATTAACCTAGTGTGTCGCCAGCCACAGGGCACACAGCAGTCGAGAACATTTTATCCAGGATAATCCCTAGCCTGGGAGTGAGGCAGAGGCTGTTCTTGTTCAAACACAGGGAAATGTGAAGCCTAAACCGCTTGGCACTTTGACACTCCGGAGTCAGGCACACCAGCATGCTCCTGTTGCAGCCTAAGCCAGGACATGTGCTAATCCTGCGTGGTGGCCGGGCCACCTCCCTGCTGCCTGACGGGGCCACAGTGTCCAAAGCCTCCCTGGAGAGGGGCTGTTCGTGGCTGCGGGGACCATCCTGCCCCTTCTGAACTTAAGGAGTTTTGATAGTGAATTTGCACAACTGTGGCTGAGTTGGGGTGCTGCCGAGGCATGGACAGGCGGAGGCTGCTCAAACATGTGTCTGGGTGGGGAGAAGGGCCAGGCATGAGATCATTGCATGCCTCAGTTTCCCTTTTGTAGTGCTGCTACAGACAGAGATCTGATGGGATGGGTGGCTCCCTTTAATGAGGAGAAAGCAAGTACAGTTATGCTGCATTCTCCACGTCTTACATGACACCTTGCTGCCTTCCCTTAAGGCACCTGTCCTTCCATGGACTGGGGGCACCTTGCCTCTGTGAAGCACTTCCTAAAGGTGGGCAGAGCTAGGCAGCCCCTAGGCACCCAGTGCCCACCTTTCCAAAAATAGACCGTTCATGGGTTTAATTGTTTTATTTACTGCCTGATGTAAAGATGTGGCTGTTTTAACGAGCAGCTTTGCAAATGGATTGAAGTGGACACCAACTGGACTTACCAAAGGTTACTCAGCAAGGCCAGGTAGAGCTGGCGAGGTGGTTCATGTGCCAAGGGCTCCCTGATTGTCCAGGACATGGGGGAAGCTAGCTGTGTGGCAGTGTTCTCTGAAGAACCTTTGAGTGCCATTGTGTGAAGAGGGCAGAGCACCAGGAGGGGTCCCAGCACCTTTTCTGTAATGTGGGAGGATTGTGTCCAAGTCTTATCCTCCCACTTCAGGGTGCTGTCTATGTCAGGAATTTCCAAGGGACAGTACCTGCTTCCACATAATTGGGACCAGGCCCATTTGTGGTGTCCCCACATTGACGTTTTGTCCTCTCTCCTTAACCCCGCAGTTCTTGGAAGGTTTGTGCTCCAGAGAGGGACATTCCCTTGGAAAGGCCACCACTTGCATCTTCTCCATGTCCAAATATCAGGCCAACCACCCCCTGTTCAGTGGCACTGCACATTTATTTGGCAGAGGACAAATGTCCTCCACTCTCATCCCCACCCCTTAATTATTAGTACAGATGTTTAATCCAAGGCTTCAGCAGGTGCCTCGTTGAGCAGAAGCTGTACCTGGTGCTGCTCACGAGTGGTCGGGGAGCTTGGTGCACCGAGAAAAAGTAATTAAATGTGACCGGTGTTAATGCTGGACCTGGTCAGTCTGGAGCCCCTCTTGCCACTGCACTTGTACAAATGAAATGCCTCTTATTGGGGCGCAGCAGAGCTCTGTAATACGCGTGGACTGAAAGGCAGGGATGGATGGAGTCGGTGTCAGGGCAGCAATTGCTTATCATGCCTTATCTGGGAATATGAAACTGTATTGCATGACATCCAGAGGCAGGCTGAATAGATATGCCAATTCATCTCGAGCCTGGGCTTTGACAAGCTAGACTGCCCTTGTTGAAAGGCATCAGTCAAACAAGAGCTGCTGGCTGCTTTTCCCTTTCTTAGACTTTCTCTCGCTCCCGCGCTCCCTCTCCCTCTCTTGCCGCCCTCCCTTCCCTCCGCCTTTTTTTTTCTAAGCTTTTTCCACACAAAATTGAAAAGCTTTGGAAATAATAATAATAATAAAAGCCCCCCAAACTAATACCGTTTTAAGTACACCCCCCTTCCCTCCCCAAATGGGATTGATAAGGAACCCCAGTGTATAAAGGCATGTTTAGATAACATTGAGAATATTATAGTGAGAGAGAGAAAGTAGGGGGAAAAGCTTCCTGCCTCGTCTAAGCCGGGAAAGGCGACGGCACCCTGGCTAATACGAGTGTTTAATATTTGATGTGTTGGGATAAAGCAGGATCACCTTCGAATTGAATTGAGTGTCAGAATGAGAATCTATTACTGAAATTCTTGTGTGATTTGACAGCAAAGCAGACGATGTTATTCTTCACTAGTTACCGCAATCTTCTCCCCTACATCACTTAAATATTTTTTTCTTTGCTTGAGTAAACACACATTATCCTTTTTTTTTTCACCCCTCTTTTCCTTTTTTCTCTCCTTCTTTTATACTTATTTTTTTATTTTTTTTCTCAAATCAAACCTGCCTTTTGCAGCGCTGATGGAGTAGATTGTTATTTCTTTATTTGTCCTATTAAATGGAATTCCTGATCGTTTAATCCTGCTTTTGTAAGTGATTTAAAAATACTTGAAAAGCTGTGAATGTGGCAGCACTTCTGACTAAACTGCTTAAACGGGGCTGTTACACCTTGGTGTAGCTCCTGCCTCCGGCAGCAGCAGGAGGGTAGCGGGCTCCAGCGCTGCAGAGGCTGAGCCATCCGGGCTCCGAGCCTCCGTCCCGCCAGGCGAGCTTTCCTCCGCGCCTTCCCTGCGGCACAGCCGGGGCTCGCCGAGCTGCTTATTCATCACCCTTAACTGCATTCAGCCTCCATCCAGCAGCCTCGCTCCTAAATGTTTTGGTGGTGGGGTCAGGCCCTCAAGTGGTGTTAAATTTGCCTTGTATCATGCTGGTAAGTTTGTGTGGCAAGAAATCCCAGTGAGAGGTGTCCACCTCCCATCCCTGAAGCAATGTGCAATTAAAATGGGATGTCAAGGAACCACCGTGGAGTCGCCAATGTCCTGGGTGCTGTTCAGAGATGGCCTCCCAGACACCCGTGGCCCCAAAACCTTATGATTACTGAGTGGCACTGAAAACATTTTAAGCTGTGTTTAAAAGCCCGCTCAGATGTGGACATGACTGCTGTTTTTTTGCTCTTGGTTTGTTTTTTTTTTTTCCCATCATACAAAGTAATATAAGACTATGTAAGACCTCATCGTGGCAGCAGCAGGATGAGGGGCATTAGAGGGCAGTGCTTCTTTGGGGCAGCCGTGACACACAGGTGACACGACAAGAGGAGGGAAAGTGCTTTTGCTGTCGCAAAGTCTTTTTCTCCCTTGGGAACGTGTCGGGGGAGTCAGCTGCGATTGGCAGGCTGCTGTGCCTGGACGATCCCATGGGAGCACAGCTGGCATCCACTGCTCGCCCAAGCTAAGGGCAGCTGGGGTGATCTCATGGCCACTTTCTGGATATTTATAAACGTGTTTTCCACATCTTCTTGATGAGGCATCTTTTTGAAATTCTGAATGGAAACCTTCAGAAAAAAACACCACCTTTTTGTATTCCTTAGTACCCACCCTTCAGCGCTTTCTCAGCCCTTCCCAAACTGTTGAGCCCCTTTGCTCCTCGGAGGAATTTTTTCCAAAAGGAAATATTTTCTCCCTGCCTGAAAGTATCTGTGTATTAATATTAAAATTACAGTTAATTGGTGAAATGTTTCAAACCTCTTGATGGGACATGAAAAACAAGAGGGTTGCCGGGCTGTCTGTGCACCAGTTCTGCTGGCAGTTCTTGCTGCCGTGGTTTGTGGACACACTTGTGCTGTTGCAAAGCACAGAAGCCCCTCTTTCCTGCTGCCCTTCAGCTAAAGCACCCAGGGTGATGCAACGCTGGCAGGTTTAGTGGAGGGCAGAGGGGCTGGGGGCTGGCCGAGCAAGTCACAGCATCTACACAGGCAAAAAGGACGGGGCTGGCTCTGTCAGCATCATCGTCTCGCCCTTGCAGAGCTCCAGCAGCTCCTCAAAGACCAGCCCTGTCCCTCCCTGTGCGTGTGGGAAGGATTTGTGGGGCTCCCTGTGGAAGCGAGCATCCTGACCTCTGCCCAGGTGCTTTGTTTGTATGATGTGGGACGTTAAATCTTGCCTTAATGTGACTGCCAAACACCAGTTTTTGTGAAGTGTGCCGGGCACTTCCCCATAAATAAATGATGGAGCATTATTCAGTCCACTTAGATCAATACATCAGCTTGACAAGTTCCAGTTCTGGGAATTTTCTGACCCTCTGAAACATCTTCTCTGCATCTGTGCTGCTTATAAACTATGATGTGTAGACCAAACAAGCTCTAGGGAGCGGAGCATCTGGACCCTGCTGTGCTGGTGCTGCCATCTTGCCAGGCCTGGCATTGCCAGGGTTGGGGGGCGGGATTGCAGCAGGGGCAGGCAGGGTGAACTCACTGTCAAACTGGACAAATCCTGTGTTCTTGCCCCTGCCAGCATCACTGTGGCACTGCCCAGCCTCACTGGTGTGCCCTCTGTGCACTCCTGTCCCAGCACAGAGGACCCTCTTTAACCCCCAGCCCTACCCGGAGTGGTCCACAGAGCTCTTGTTTCAGGCTCTTTGCAAACTGAGGCGGATGCAGCATGGCCACTGGGAAGTTTTGTGTCCCAGCACAACAGGAGGATGGTGTCAAAACTGCTTTGCTTTATTGTAAAGGCAGCCCCAGATGCTGTGATTCTGTGCACGCAGCATCTCTCTGCCCCAGGCCGCTCTACACCCTGTCTTATACCTGCTTCTGATTTTTGGATTTTCTGCAGGTTATGTGAGGTACAGGTTACCTAAGGACCTACCTCCTCATACTGGTACTCGTAACAAGGTGTGGATTATCTGTGGTACTGGCTCCCTGCATGGAAACACAGTATGTTCCTAATCTCCTGCTGCTGTTAGTTCACATTTATCACAGGAGTATCTGCTTACTGTTGATTCCAGATCCCTACATCGGGGACCCAGGGCGGTATTTGTCTGTGAACTGCTGTGTATGCCTGTGGGATTGTGTAAGTAAATAAATATAATTAATAATCATCTGACTTCAGAGCAGCATTGGCAGGGAGGTAAATGCGGCCTTCATAGAATTACAAACAAAATCAGGAAAAAAGGGAGACCTTGCTAGGAGCTGGTTTGAATGGAAATAATTGTGTTCAGCCTGCTTGAACATTATTCTGCAATTGGTGGTTTTTATTAGGTGTTTTTTAGCAGATCAAAGGCATTGAGTTCATCTCTAAATCAGAATTTTGACCAAAACCATTTGAAAATAGCTTTCTTAAAAGATGCCTGCATTTTTTATCAATTAAAATGCAAATGAAAATAAAATGCCCCAGGGTCCTGGCCCTGCTTCAGTGTCTGACCTAGAAGGGAGCAACCCAGTCCCTGCAACACCAGCACTGAACCAGAGGGAGGGACAAATCAGTGTGATTGCCTCTCAAAAAGGGTTTAATGGCATTTTAAAAAATACTTTGGCTTGCGAGCAAACCAGGGGCATGGCAGACTTCCTCAGTTTGCCATGGGGATAAGCACTGAAGGGGCAGGGGTGTGCGCTGCTGCCAGCAGCCGTGTGGGGCTGGAGCAGCAGGAGAAGGGCTCTGGTCAACACTGGTCAGGGTCCTGGTGGCTGCGGCGGCCACGGCCACCCCAGTGGGTGGGGGACCCCCACATCGATGAGCCTCCAGCACTTTCTGCCTCGCTTTAACAGTCAGAGGAAGAACTTTCCTGTTTAAAGATTAAACGTTGTCTTTAAATATTAAACAGCAAAGCTCCTCGCTCTTGATTGTGCGGATGCTGCCGGCAGGCGGCTCAGAATTGCCAATTTTAATTAAAAAAGTTTATTTCCCAGCGCAGCCCAGCGATGGTTCCTCCTTGTGGCCATGGCTGGCTGACCTCTCCCCTGGCTTGCCTTCATCTCTCCCTCTCCACGCCTGCATTTCCCTCTACCTGCAGCAAAGGGACGGTCCCTGCCAGCCTCTCATCCCGGACTGATCAATGCCCCTGGCACTTCCTTCCAAAACCCCAGGAAAAACAATTAAAACCTGATCGATCCTGCAGGCAGCTTTGAATATGCATAAGTGCACACTTGACCTTCAGTGGTCAGGGCAGCTTCCACCCCGGCTGTTTAGTGAGTTTGCTCAGGTATTGCGGCTGTACCGCCTGACCTTGAGGAACAAAGCAAAGCGCAATGCGAGGATGGGCCCGGTTGGCACCAGCACCCAGCTGCCAGGAGCTTTCCAGAGCTGTCCCCGTGGCTTTCCCGGGATCCTGCCAGCCTCCATTTGTGCACCCTCAGTTGCTCCTGGTTGGGGTCCGAGGGGTGTATCTGGATTGGGAAGGCAGCCTCCGATACAGGAGCTCGGATCCTGCCTTGTTGCTGTGAGAGGGTAGCCGTGCTCCCTTCCCATCCCATGTGTCCTCCCCCAGAGTGTGCGGGGACACCCCTTCCCCAGGGATGCCCCTACTGCTGGTGACCCCAGGCCTGGACTCACCAGTGCTGAGCGTGGGGACCTTCCTTCGCTGAGCTTGGGCTTGCTCTTTGGGA
>NW_008632567.1:7759-8167 GCF_000691845.1 Merops nubicus | reverse complement strand
GTCCGCGGGAGGGGGCGCCACGCGCGGAGCTGCTGCTGCCACCACCCGGGGACACCCAGCACGTGGGTGGCAGGGTCCCACCCTGCACCCCGTCTCCCCTTTGCCCCAAGGTGGCCAGCCTGCATCCCAGCTACGGCATAGAAGATACCAGGGCATGTTTGTTGAAGGCAAAGGAAACCTCCCCACTGTGTACACAAAGTGTAATTTCAGTGAATTATGCATAGACTTAATTAGGAGTTTTAATTGCTAATCATCTCCCAACAGGATTAGCAATGCTGTCTATTAATTATCTGTGGAGCCCTCTGTTTTGCTAAGGCAGGAGCAGCAAGGCAGCGTGAACGGTTCCATAGGCCAGTAGTAAATTAACTCCCCCAAGAGCTGCCGGTCCCGGGGGGGCGGCAGGAGCGG
>NW_008632567.1:6444-7586 GCF_000691845.1 Merops nubicus | reverse complement strand
GGGTGTTGGCAGTGCCGTGCCGTGGTTAGCGATCATCCCCACTGCAGGAGTGAGATAGGGGCTGCTGGATTGACCTGATCTCATCTGGGGACAATGGCCCTCACAGCAGCAGAGATAGCACCTACGTGAGCGACGCTAAGCCCACGCGCCCTTCTTACTGCTCACAATGCGGCGCTGGGCTTAATTCCTCAAGATGAAGAAGATAGGTGGCTGTCAGGCTGTAATTACAGCTGTGCGTGTCACACGGAGGCCTAGCTGCTTTCTCGTTTGCATTGTCCAGTGGCTTTTTGTGCTCCTCAGGCTCCTGCCAGGAGCCCTGCTGCGGTACACTATGGGGATGGAGCAGACTCTCTCCAGCCAGGCTGTGGGCTCTGTGCAGTGGGATGAGCTGTGCTGGCTCCCAGCACAGTTTCTCTCAGTGATGGAGAGCCCTGAGGCAACTGGGACTCTGGGGATGGAAAGGAGAGGGGAAGTTGGGAGGGCTGTGCTTGTTGCAGGGCAAGGGGGCTGCTGGCCAAGCCAGCCTGGGCATGGGCAGCCCTTTCCAAGTCCCTCTCACTCCTGCTGCCAGCCCCATCCTTGGTGAAGCATGATCTGGGGTTTGATACTGGGGCAAAGAACAGGAGTACGTGGGATGAAGTCACAGCCCCTGGCTTGCGCCAACGCAGCGAAGGTGGCCTCAGGCAGTGCCAGTCCGGCACAGTGCTTGGCAAACCTCATGGAAGGTTGTCACCTGTACAAGACTTGGGGACAGGCCTTGGACAACTCTTCTGAGAGGCATCAGGTGGGACAGTCCAGAGCGAGGGTGCTTTGTGCAAGGTGGCTCCAGGATTGCTGCTACGAGGGCGGTGCCTGGGTCCGCACAGAACACAGTGAACACAGACCCACACTGGCCCCAGGGGCACCCAGGCCCAAAAACGTGTCTGTGCGTGGTCCGCACCCGTCTGACCCTCTGCTTCTCTCTTCCAGGCGTACAGCTTTGCCATGGGGAGTTGGCCAAAGAACGGGCTCTTAGACATGAACAAAGGACTGAACCTACAGCACATAGGGAGGCCTCACAGTGGGATAGGTGAGTGATGCTGCCCCGTGCCCATCCCGTCCCGCGGCTGGCGGCCCCGGGGGGCGGCGGGGGGGGGGGCTGG
>NW_008632567.1:1343-6420 GCF_000691845.1 Merops nubicus | reverse complement strand
CTCCGGGCGGTGGGGTCTCTGGCTGCTGGACAGGACGAAGATGCATCACGCCAGGGTGGACACATGGGATGAGCTTTCCACCCCTGGCACATCCTGGTGTGCCAAACACACCTGCCCGTCCCTCTGGCTGGGGACCCGCTCCCCTCCTTGGCTGCTCTGGCAGTATTTGGGCTGGGGGCGGATGTGGGCAGCACTAGGGTTCACAGAGTGCCTAGAGCACAGGGCAGGGGTCCCCAGGCTGGGTGGGATGCTCTCCCTACTGGACCAGTCCTCCAGCTGCTCTGGATGCTGCCTTCATCCCTGTAAAGGAGGCTCTGCCTGGCAACACAGCTTCGGGAGCTGGCTGGAACCACGGCAGAGTGAAGATGTGTGGCCTCAGCTGGAGAACTGGATCATTGTTCCATTTGCTCACAAATGTGATGAGTTTCATGGTCCCACAGCCTGCTCCAAGATAAACAACTGAGACTACCATGCATGGTGGCAGAGCTCCATGTTTTCTCTACCTCCTCCACACCAGGGATCAAAGTGATATGAGCAAGGAGACCTGGCCTGAGATACTGAGGTCATAAATCTGTCTGCTGCTTAACGCTGGGGTCACAGACCTGGGGCAGCAGCAGGCTGTGGTGCAGGCAGGAGCTCAGATTTACTGGGCTGTGGGCAGGGCTGTAACTCAGAGCTGCATCGCTCTTGCCTGTCGTGTTTCTCTGTGGGGCGTTGGATCACCTCTTGGAGACCCGCGGTCAGGTGTTCCCTCTGCCTCCCAGCCCTTCATCCGCAGTGACTTGTGAACATTAAAGTTTGCAAGGAGGTAAGATTTACTTGGAAAAGTCACTGGCTACCTGGGCCTTGAGGAGGCTGTTTAATATTGTTTCAAGACTAACCATTAAACTCTCCAATCAATCCAAGTTAAGGAGATGAATTATTTAAAGCTCACCAGCTTTTAATTAGCAAGCTCCTTTTGAACTATGGATCTGGTTGCATTATTGACAGAGGTAGCATTAAAATTTGCTTCCTTGCCTGGGAGCAGATTTGCCTTGCTTGTGTGTTGTGCTGGGGGGACCATGGGAAGGGAGCGGGAGCTGCAGGAGTTGTGTGTGCATCTCCTGCTCTGGAGGCTTGGACTTGTCCAAGGATCTCCTGGGGGATGCAGGGTTGGTTTGTGCCTTGCCTTTACTAATTTTATTTATGGCAAGAGCTCTCTGTTCCTGTCATCTCTTACTCTGACAAAACGTCCCCAGCTCTGGAGTATCATCTATCTGCTGTTGGTTTCTGCCCGTGTTTATCTCAGTGCTGTGGTCTGGCACAGGTGTCTCTGCCTGATGGAGTTCAGAGAGTTGCTGTTCATGTCCCACCCCACTCCAGTCCTTTAGGAGGGTTTTGCTGCTTCATTTCTGCCAAACTCCTTCTGCATGGGAGCATGCCTGGCTCTCCCCAGTACAGGGTGAGCCACAGGAGGGTTGCCCATGGAGAAGCAAAGCCAAGCTCCCGTCTTGCAGCACTCCATCCCAGTGGCAAACGTGCCTTTCACACACTGCTTGGAAGGGGTTTACGTGGGTGCTGGTGAAGGATGCCAAGCTGGCAGTATGGCTGTCTCCATCTGCCTGGCACCACCAGCAGTGCACACGTGCCCCATGTGTTGCACCTGCTGGCTGCTCCATTTGGGCGGGGTCCAGAGCAGCTCTGCCCCAGATGTCTGTGATCCTCTGCCTGCCTGCCTGCAGAGCTGGCAGCTGCTGGCACCCTGTGCCTGGTGGCTGTGCCATCAGCTGAGCCCCCGGGAGCAAGCTGGAGGCATGGCTCAGTGAACAGCAACTGGGGAGGACAGCTTCTGCTCCTGGCCAGCTTGGGAGCCCCAGGCACAGCTTCTGCCCACAGTGTCAGGGTTGCTGCTTTTTGGGCTTGGTAGCCCAGTGTCCCACCTGGGAGAAGGGTCAAGACGATGCTGGTGACTTGCCTGACAGTTTGCCAGGGCACCAGCCTTCTGGCCACTTAGTTTCCTAGCCTACTGGCTTTTCAGGTCCTAGACATGCATCAAGCCTTGGCTCTAGTAACAACTCAAGAGGTTCCCAGGCCAAGGGTTGAGGAGGAGCTGCACACCTCAGAGGTGGTCTGGCTTCCTTGGGTCCAGCTTTGCTGCCGCGTCCTGGAGCAAGTGTCAGTCCTCCACGACTGAGTCCTTCCATATCGGGTACTGGGACTGGGCACAGCCATCCCAGTTGCTGACAGTCACCCTGTGACCTGGACAGTCCTCACCAACTACTCTTGTGTCAGCCATCCCTTTCCCTGCTCAGGGTTGCCCTCCCTGAATGTAAGGAGCCTTGCTCTTGACACAGCCCTGCCCACTCAGCCAAATTCGTGATCCCTCTTCAAGGGGTGCTGCTGGAGAATGGTGGGGCACACTGCCTGCCTGCCTCTGGGGGTGCTCCCGTGTGGTCTAGAGCCTCCCTTCTCTTTTGTGGTTGGTCCTGGAGTCCAGCATATTTGAAGGGAGTTGGGGAGCTGAGAAGAGGGATGCCCAAGGCAGGTGTAACCAGGGTCAGCCTCTGATCATCATGGCCCTCGTGGGTTGCTGACGTCTAGAAGTCTGCAGACCAAAGAGGGCTGAGAGGGATGCAGCAGGCCAATGTGTTCACTGGCCACACCAGTTTCACGAATACCATGCCATGTAAGGGAGTGTCTGTGCAGCTCCTTTCCTGGCAGTCTGAGGGGATGCAGGAATGTGCAACATGGATGTTTCCCTTCAGATCTGACAGAAAAATTGCAGTGGATGGCCACTTGTTTTTGCAAACAATTTGCAAGGAATTTTGCTGTCTCGCCTGATGGGTTGTGCATTGCTTTGTTTTCAAATCACTCTCTGATTCACTGGCTCAGCAGATATCTGCTCCAAATCCCTGCACTTGGCATGCTCAGGGACCAGTCCTGCTCTGTGGTTCATCTCCTGTTCTTTGTCTTGGTCAAAATATGAGAGCTCAGGGTCAAGGCTGGATTCTGGATGGGAGACTCACCTTTAGCACCTGGTGTGTGTGGGCAGGAGAGGCTCGTGGTGGAGTACGATGGAATCTTGGACCACAACCCCTGGGACATACGGCTGGGCTGTCCAGTAAGCTGCTGAACAGAGCTCACGTGCTGGTTTTTGTCTGGTTTCTACTCACGAGCCAGCAAGCTGCAAATCTTCTCAAGGGGTTTGGAATGTGGTTTGTGTCACCAAAGTGTTTTGTGTCATGAAATAGAGCAAAGTGTATTTGCATACATTGCAAATACATCTGCCTTGGCACTGGGTGGGTAAAGGGTCTGCTGCAGTTGTTTTCTTGGGAGGGGAAACATAAAGGAAAGGAAGGAATGTCAGTATTTCAGCTTGTTAAACATTGCCAGGAGGAATAAGGAGATAGAAAAGTCCTGCTCCAGAGAGTCAGTAGTCAGAAAATCCTTGGGAGATGGGAAAGGAGCAAAAGGGGAGTGAAACCTGTTCTTTCATGCCTTTTCTTGGGTCAGTAGTGTGGCTCTGAGGACTGGAGAGGACTTTCTACAGCTTCCATCTCTCCTCCGACATGGTTTATATGTGTGAGCTCTAGCATGGGCTGTAGGATCTTGGAATGAAGAACAACTTCTTGTCTGGTGTTTTCTCTGGGCCCTTAGCAAAATTAAGTTGAGTCTTGCGAAGAAGTTACTCATCTGGACCAAAATGACCTGCAGCTTCTAATGGGGGTCTTGTCACTCTTAGGCAAACACCAGTGCTCACAGGCTTCACACCAGTGGAACTGACTTCTGGCATTGGAGTCTCTGCACTGGGTTTCAAAGACTGATATAAATCAGACATTAAAATCCCAGGCTTTAGTTGTTGTTTAAAACAGCCAACAGATCACCTGAATTCAGTAATTGGTTTTATTCTGTTTTTGCCATTTTTTTGTTAGCTGTTTCCCTGAAAAAAGGTCAAATTCTACTGACCAGAACCTATTGAACCAAGTGCAGCTCTTCTTATCACTACCCTGTTGTTAAGTATGGTTATTCTTTTATTCATCAAATACTCTTATTTTTGCTACATTTATTTTGATCGATTATGTAACATAACATACATTTAGTCTTAGTTTTTAGATATTTATTACATTAGAAAAATGGTGAATTGCTATTTGTCCTTGAAGAGGTGGTGGTTAAATTATTACTCATGATTACTCTTCTGGATGAAAATTGGAGTGCCATGCTAAAGTACCCCGGTAGTAGTTTGAATTGGTTTTATTAGTAAAATCCAGCTTCCCTTGGATGTGCTCAGTAGAGAAGGAAAAGTAAATTTCAGAATCTTTCTTAGATAAAAATTCCTGGTTCATGAAAGCAAAGCAAGAAGTGATTTAGGAGTTGAAGGAGTGTTTCTGGAAATCACCCTTTCAAGATTTTAGAATTAGCACATCTCATCCTCTCCCACCTTAGTTTGTGGTTTGTTTGTTTCACTGGTTATGGAAAAAATAAAAGGCACACCTGTTTTTTTTTTTTTCCCTGTCCTTTGTTGTTTCTCAGCTCTGAACAAGCCAGTTACTGAACTGAAAATACACCAGAAAAAGAAAAGCATTTCCAAATCTGGAGAAGCAGCTGCTGCTACTGGGAAAGTTTGTTTCTCATTTGTCAGCTCTGCTTCCACCTCCAGTGCATTGATTGTCTTTAAAACATTATGTTACCTCTTGCTGCTGGTCTTTTTTGAATCTAATTGAATTTAAATGAATCTTTAAAGTTCAGGCTTTGGCACACAGATTATTGTGATTTTTGATTTAGTTCTAATGTCTGTTTTCCAGGTTTTTTGTTTGAGGAAAGAGGATAACCAGGCTGCTGTGTCTTTTGCTAGTGAACCCACAGTACCACCCCAGGGGACCAGGACATCTGGTCCCTGTCTTGACCCAATGTCCTCACTGGGCTGTTTTACACAAGCTGGCATAATCCTGTGAGCTGTGAGCCTCTGCGCAGGGCTTCACCCTCTTCCGTGTGCCATGGTCCCCCCTGCCAGGGCTGTGCCATGCTGCCTCCGTGGGGATCTCTGCTGTGGCAGGTGGGAAAGCCCTACCTGCCTGGGCAGGTCAGCAGCCCGTGCAGT
>NW_008632567.1:770-1312 GCF_000691845.1 Merops nubicus | reverse complement strand
CCCGCGGTGGCAGTGACCCCCCCAACAAGCCGCTCTGCCTCCCCAGCTCCATCTCTCCCTTTTCATTTACTGATTGGAAATCTCGGAAGGTTAGGCTGTGATATTGTTCCTGATCCAGAGCATTAATTAGGCCTCGGAAAGAAGAAGAGGAATTGCGTGTTTTTAACAGTGAGGTTAATGGGATGCTCGCAGAGTAGACAGTTTTAATGAGCTTCAACTCGCTGTGCAGTGAGTTTACTCTTTGTGTTAAAAGGGTCACACTGCAGTAGTTTGATGTGGATTGTCTCCTGGCCCCCAGTGTCATAGGTGAGCAGCTGTCAGAGTCCAGTCAGAGCGCATTTACTTAGTGACACGATTCTAATTAACTACCTTGAGCTGCCACCATGGTGGGGAGCCGGGCCAGCGCCTGCCAGGGGTGCCTCCTGCCCGGTCGAGCCGTCCCCATCCCCGCATGGCTCTGCCTGCCCTGCCTGCACCGTGCCACCCCCTGCGCCGACACCCAAGGCCCGCTGAGAGCTGTGGCAGGGGCTGGGCTGTAATGG
>NW_008632567.1:378-753 GCF_000691845.1 Merops nubicus | reverse complement strand
TGTCAGCTCCGTCTCTCCCTCCCCCGGGAGCTTGGCGGGGGCTGACGAGGCTTTGCCTCACCCTGCGAGGCGCTGGGAGCGTGTGGTCCTGGCAGCTTGCTGGCTTTAGTTCAGCCTTCTCTCATTCTTCCCTGCTTTGCTTTGCGCTCTTTAGTTTTCCTGGCTCTCCTGAGGGTACAAGGGAGCCTGCATCATCCCAGCATCTGTGGGATCCTCAGTCACCCTTGGTGCCCACCAGCCTCTTGTGCAGCAGGGTAGAGGGAACAAGGGGACAGGGACAGCATTTTGTGAAACTCCCCTCTGTTCTTCTCACCACTTTTCATCCCAGCCCACATGGCCCTGACTGGCAGACCCAATCCCATCCTCCTCATCCCT
>NW_008632567.1:0-294 GCF_000691845.1 Merops nubicus | reverse complement strand
GGACACACAGCTGGTGTCGTGCCTAGGGGCAGCGCCTGTCGCCTTGCACCATCCTTTTGCCAGGGGATGCTGAGAGCGAGAGCCAAGCACAGGGCTCACTGCTGCGGCGTGGGGCAGTGGGGCACGGGGCACAGAGCAGCCCGAGGCAGAAGGGGAAAGACTCCGAGTTAAATAATTAAGAGCGACTTAAGTAAAAATCAACAGAAATTACATCAAATGAGCAGCGACATTTTGAATTAGCACTTGCAAAGGTTGGGCGGGCCCAGAGCAGGTGGGGCAGCTGCGTGCCGGGTG
>NW_008632566.1:0-22492 GCF_000691845.1 Merops nubicus | reverse complement strand
GCTGTCGCGGGGGGTTTGCTTTGGTGGGCGGGCAGTCAGTGGGTCTGCTGCTGCGGCGTCTCTCTGCGGTTTCTCTATGTACCTGTTTGCTAATATCCATATTAACACAGCGCATGCTTATACGTGGCTTACTAGTGGACGATTCTTTGCTTTGGGCGAAAACAGTTGTAGTAGAGGGGGGATGTGCAGGTGCAGCTTACACCTCTCCGGTTCCTGGTGCACCCTCCTGGTCGGACTGCTGTGTGTAGCCTTGGAATTATCCTGAGCTTTGCCTCTTTCACGTGCATGTGGCAGTAGTTGTGGTTTTGGTGTAACACCACCTATTTTGCATCTATGGCTTTTTTTTGTCTTTGCCGTTCTGAAAAGAGGCTTCTAGTTTTTTAATGAACCAAATAATGGTGACTAACAGTCCCTATCGTTCCCTTGTGTTCCCTTGCTAGGGGAAGAATCTGAGTGGAAAGTATTAATTAGTACGTTTTCTTCCAGAGTCTCTAATTCTGATGTGTTTCCATTCTTCCAGAGGCTGTAGTTAGTGCTCTCTGCATTGTTAATATACAACAGTATCACATGAAGCAAGGTGGTTCTTAAAAAATGTGCTGATGCTAGTTATTGATTAAATGTGTACCTTGTCTTCTGTGTTGAAGCGTTGCATTTAAGATGATTGTGTAATGTCGTTGTGTAAAGCCTATATTTGTGTCATGTTTGTGTTACAGGCCAATGCAAATCAAAAAGCCTTAAATATTTAGTTGTATTGAGTGGTGAAAGAAGATACTTCTGTCCAGACAACTAAGTTCTTAACTACTTGCATGTAGTTAATTACAAAATTGCCATGCAAATTCAGAATAGAAGAGAATACTGTTGTTTTTCCTTCTCTGACTCCATACCCCCAAAAATAGATGTACACCTAAAGTTTGGTTCACCAATGATTGCCTTCAACACTAACATCTGGACTTAATGCCTCTCTGTGCAAATCCAGAGCCATCAGTTTGTGTTTAATGGCTGTTTTGCACCAGGAGGTGCTGGTCTGTTACAATCCTGATAAGAAGTGCACTCAGACTCTGAAAAGTATCATCTCAAATGCTCTTTTTTAGAGCTAACCCTCAGAAGAAGGAAGATGCTATTGATAATCTTGCATTCCTTCATCTGCTGAGAACCCCGAGTTGTGCAGCACTGAACAGGCCTCCTTCCATTCGCTTGCTGTGTGTTGGGCAGACTATGTCCATAGAAATGTTTACCCTGTTTTCAGTCTTTTGACCTATTAGGGATTCTTTTAAGGGAAAACAACTCTATTCATCAATTTTACTGTCCAGCAGAAGGGGTGCTTGCATGAGAACTTCCTGCCTTTTTAGATAAAGGCTAAAAGACATAGGTGGTGTCATCACAGGTACCAAGTGGGAGCTGCCTGCAGACTCCTGTCACAACCAGCTCCTGAGCTTATCCTACAGCCCAGGCCTGAAAGCCATGCTGTACATGAAGCACAGCACAAGACAACTGAACAGAGTTCACTCACGTTAACTCTTATGTGAATCACCAGCACCGTGGTGTACTGTGGCCTTCAGGTCAGCGTCATTCCAACTACTCTGTTGTATCTCTATAAAACAAGTGTGCTCTCTGGTATCTGCTGTAAATCTACACAAGTATGTCTCAAAAAGATAAGCAAGCAATTGCAAACATAAATTTTCTATGTGAACACATCTATCAGCAGGGACTTAATTTTATTTGAGGAAGATGATAACGTGGAGAAGACAGTTATTTTGGGATAGTACTCTGTGTGAATGTTCTGCTTTGAAAACATCCATTCCTTCTACATAGTCAGCTGTTCAGCCAATATTGCATGCTTCTGCTTTTGGTTTTGCTCATTTTTTAAAAAAAAAAAAAATTAGTAAGTTTGGACACAGCTGGACTTGGGCAGCAACTTCCTCAGTTTCTGCTGAAATCAGGTAGCCAGCTTGGGAGCACATCCTGAGTGCAAATTCTTTTTAACAGTTTGACCAGAACTGTAGTTTGTGAAGATATTGGGGCACACTGTAAAACCTTCCTTCTTGATAAAAAACTGCCACTGTGACCAGATTGCTGTTTACAGCCGCTATAAAGCAAGCAAGAGGTAATGGAAGATCCTGCTGGAAGTTTGCTTGTTACATAGATGTATAAGGACCTATGGCATTTTAGCTTACTTTGCACACAGCTATTTCTGGTTCTGTGTCAGCTTGATTAAAAAAAATATATACATGCACCAGTTTTATGTGATTTGTGTACTGAGGTGTTATTTCCTAGTGTCTACCTTTGAAAATGTCTCCATTTTGTCTTGTCTGCTAGCCTTGACTTTGCATCAGAGAGGATGATTTTAGTGTTTATTTATTTATTTATTTATTTTAAAAAAGTAGTCTTCTCCTTTAGTGGCATTTACCACTAGACAGTTAATGAAAAATTATGCTTGTTGCTGAGGAAGCCAAAATGTTTCTGTCTAGCATCCAAAAGAAAACCAGTCTTGATGAGTTGTAGTTCAGTTCTCAGTTGTTGAAAATTTGGATTCAAGGGTGACAAAACATATATGTGGCATAAAAATATGGGATTGATCCTCCAGCAGTTGTGTTCTTTAGAGCATTTTTTAAAAATCTTTTGTTTTTCTGGGCTATGCCTTTACCACTCACTCAGAATCAAACCCCTGCCTGTATCAGGTCTTCAAACCTTAACGTGCAAAACTTGTTTTTCCCAAACTGCAGCAGTAGTTAGAGCCAGGTTCCCGAGTCAGCTGGTAGTGGCTTGGTAAAAGAGAGACAGTGCAGAAGTCCAATGGAATGACTGTACTCTAAGGGCAGACAGACATCTCTTGCATCCTTCTCCCTCATCAATGCTTACTGCTGATTATCAAAAAGAAAAAGAAGTTTCACCTGTGCTTCCTTATTAATTGTATATTGTTGCAGAGTGCTGCTTTTTGTATTTCTCAGCTCTGAGAAATCTTAAACCTGTGCATTGTAAAGGAGAAAAGAAGGAAGAGAAAAATACTTTTTTTACTCTCCAGGGTAGCTATTCATCTCCTTTGTACCAGTAAAAGCTGTAAGGAACCAACTTCTTCCTTAGTCTAGCATCAGGAGGACCTCTGTGGTTGTTTTATTTTTCTCATAGAAAAGGTAAATTTTTGCAACTTACAGGATTGCTACAAAACTCTTTGTTCTTGTTCCCTAGGCAAAAATGTCTGCAGCACGTGGCTTCGTTGCACTCCACACCGGGCAGAAGATGCCTCTCATAGGACTAGGAACTTGGAAAAGTGAACCTGGCAAAGTAAGCAGAGAACAATACAATATTATCCTCTCAATTAGTATTTGTGTTTTGTGCATCTTTCTTGAAGATCATAAATCTGAGGCCTGGATCCTTTGCTTGAATGGTTTTAGTCTTAGGCCCACTGAAGTCAGGTGAATGTATGGTTGTATTTGCATGACTAAAGCCTTAAGGCACAAAAGCAGCAGCAGAAGATCCCCTAAGACTTGTTAACGCTGGCCTCAGGCAGTGGTGCTCTGGGAGGTGAATCCAAAAGGAGACCAGCCGGTGAGGAGAGACAGGGAAAATGCTGCAGCTCTAACATGGTGCCTGACTCTTGCCCGGGTAAATCCTCAGGCTGCCAGTTTGGCCAGACATCCCTTTGGCTTGGGCTGATGACTCTGCTGAAGACATTACTTTGGGAGGCAAGAACTCTGATTGCTCTTGTCCTAAGTCCTGTTCCAGCAGTCAGCCAATGTTAGCAGAAAAACAACTAACTTGCTTTGGTTGTCCTGCTTTTAGAGTGAGACAACTAATGTGTCGTTAGACATTCACACTGCTTCTAAATGCAATGACTTCGCAAACACCACCCTTGGAAACAATTCAGTGTGTTACTACAAACTGTCTGTGGGAATGTTTGCATGCTATGGACTGTGCCTTCTTTTGTAATATTTCTCCCCTTGTCTGTCTTTTCCTTTCTGTTTCATTTAGTTGAAAGATAAATTCTTAGGGGAAGAGATTGCACATACTACTTGTGAAAGGCTTGGGGGAATTCTGAGCTGGTATTGTTGTTTATAACGCCTTTTGGATTATGTGCACTACTGCATGTCTGTGCAGTAAATGTTCTATATCTTGCTGTTAGTCTTGTAATGGTTTTTGGAGTATGTCAGATGCCATTGTGCTTAAAGGGTAAAGTTAAAACCTTTCTCAAGAGGTTGTGCTATTCTCTTGTGCCAGCTAGAAGAAAAGGTGGAAAATGAGCTATAAAAATTACATCTATGTAGAGCCATTTTATTGTTGGTGTTCCTGTCCAAGCAACTGTCAGGACAGTGGATCTGTTGGAATAGTGGCTGTGCTGATGGGGAAGCTGAGTTGGTGTGAGCGCTCAGTCAAATGAGAGCAAGGGTGAGTGTTCAGCTCTGTCACTTAAAACATCAACTGACAGCTGAATTACATTTATTAACATGCAGGAACTTAATGGATGAATTTTTGTGCACCCAGAGCAGTTAAATGTGCATTCTCTAAAACAAATGTCTGAAACTAAACAAACAAAATATGAATGTATTGTTTATTTTGTGCACAAACTGTTCCAAGGAGAATGCAGTCTTATAAAAGAACCAGGAAAAATCCTGCTTGTGCATAATTTAAACCTAATTCAGATGGATTTTGCCATAGTAATCAGAGCCTCTAGCAGCTGAACCCCACACAGGATCCAGCTATCTTTTCTGGGGTCCCATGGAGGTAACTTGGAGTCACTTCTTCGAAGCATCTGCTGTTTTCAAAGACTTATTCCTGCAGTGAGTTGAAGGTAAAATCTAGGAAGTGCAGTGAAAATGGCCAGAGTTGCAGAATGTGCTGGTACTCCTATGGAATAAATAAATTCCTGTTTACCACTGTTGAAAATTCAGCAGCATAGCAGCAATTTGGCACAGTGTTCAAATTATTTATTCTTAAAAGGACACAGTGCAGTTTGGGGAGAATAACTGTAATTATGAATTAAAGACTGAGGGCCAAAAACCTAGAGAAACAGAATTATCCTTGATTATATTTAATCTAGCTCTTTCCAAGTAGAGGCTATTTATCAAAAGCTCTGTTGTGCAAAGGCTGCATTAGAAGCAAGAGTGGAGGTGGATGACTTTTAAAATTATTTCAGGTAAATATTTTGCAGATTGTAATTTTTCTCCTTGCCAAGGTGCTTTTTCAGTTTTGACCTTACTCTCTTGAGAAATTTCTTTATTATTGCTGATCCTAAACAATTATTGATTTTGTAGCTGGATCTTAGGATTTTATAGGATTTAAATCCTGTAAAATAATAGAATGTTTTCAATTTTACATGATCAAGTGCTAGAAGAGAAATTTCTTTTACATGTTACCATAGGAACACGGTGGAGGACTATTGAATGGAAGGGAACACAGTAGAGAAGCTTTTGAACTGGCAGTATGAATGAGTTCAAAGAGAAGTCCATTCAGACAAAAGCATCAAGAATATCAGTAGGGTGTGGGTTTTTTTTTAATATTAGAGCTTGATTACCAGTAATACTTAAATTCTTTGTTCTTATCTCTCAAGTGGGCTGTACTGTCATAGAATCATAGACTGTCTGGGCTGCAAGGGACCTCCAAAGGTCATCTGGTCTGATCCCCACCTGATGAACAGTCTAACCTGCTGTGGCAGAGGCTGGTTCTGTGTGGAAGAGAGACAGAGGGCTTAGGGAAGTTGTATTTCTGTGAAAACCTTCAAAAAATGTGTGCCTCGGGAAACCAGTCAGACTGTTTTGTGACAGGATTGCAGCTGTGGTGGGGAGACTTTAGTTCTTGGGAAAGCTTGTTAGACAATAGAGACAATCCTGGTTATGTGCACAAAAATTCACTACTGCTGGTATATATTAAGGGAGGGACTTGAATTCAACATCTGAAAGATAAGAGGCAAAACCCTTCATTTTAGGGAACATCGACTCTTAAGTTGGTGTTGCTTATGTGGTGGTCTGAGTTCCTTTTCAACAAATTTTAGGACCGTATGTACAACCTATGATATAGCAACACTTATGTTCTGGTCATACTGCATCTGAGTACCGGGAGGACTGATCTCTCTTTTGCCTATTTCCCATCAGCAAATGTATTCGGACTGCTAAAATGGGAGCCTTTTCTTTCCAAGTATTATTGACTGGAGCTGTTAGAGTGAAAGCCTCTTCATAATAGCTTGGGACTGTGCAGAAGAGGCTCCTTGGTCACTTGAACTGTCCTTCTTGGAAGTATGAAGGTGGCTTGTGAGTTTTTCACCTTGTGATGGGCAAATTGAAGAACTGGAAATCCAGTAACGGTTATTATAATGAATTGGGACCTACAGATTAGGTTTCTGAACCTGCCACTGATTGTTAGTGTTCCTTCATCTTCAAAAACAAAAGAGGGTGGGTGGGAAAGCCAAGTCCCTTGCTAGGATGTATAAATGGGAGTGTAGTTTCCTAGGATTTTGCTATACATTGAAGGAGAGCAAGGATTCAGCTACAGTACTGTGTCTGTTTTGGGACAAACCCCTTCAAGAAAAGCATAAACCAGCTGATGAGACAGCAGCAACAGCAAAGCAAGGTTTAGGAAAGGTGAGGTGTGATGAAAGATGGAAGCACCAACAGTTACATGGTCAAGAGAAGTTTGTGAGGAAGTGTGCTGGTGCTTTCCAAATGGGCAAAAAGCCCTCACAAAGGGGAAGCTACGGAATTCATGTCTGTGAGGAACAGGATATGGTACCAGGGCTGTTGTGGTTAGATATCTAAAGGCTTTGAACGCAAAGCATTGGAGTAGACTGCCCGTCACAGGAAAGGTTTTGACAAATGTATGTAGGTAGTTTAGACTTGCTTGGCCCTGCTGTAGGGCATGAAGATAGACTAGATGATGTCTCAAGATCCTTTCGGACCAACTTTCTATAGTTACATGATGCTGTGTTGGTGAATCTTGCCTAACCTGTGTAACTCAACTTGCCTAGTGCAAAATGAACTCGGTAATTGCTCCTTCCATAGCAGTATTGACAGGCTAAACTAAAGAACACATGGAAAGTTTGAAGGATCCTTTGGCTATTTTTTATTTCACAACAGCAAGTGGCCACAGGTATGTGAAATCTCCAGTTGCTTCTATCTACTTTTTTGTGGTTTTGATGTCTTAGATAACCTCAAAAATACAAAACTTTGTTAAACAGAGTACTCGTCTTAAATTTACATCTATCTGTTATTAGTTGGTGTTTTTTTTTTCCCCCCTCTAAAAATGCTTTTTGCACATTTTCTCTTGATTGTTTGCCATTTGTGTGGAACAGGAACTCTCAGTTCATGCTGGGGTGTCTTAGTAGGCTGAGAGGAGTTTATGAGAATACAGATTTTGCACAAATCCAGACTTAATTTAAATCACCAGTTCCAGTTTCTCAGTGCTAGAAATTTATGAAAATATGGGCTCCTGTTCATTGCTTTGCAGTGATGTTTGTTGTGCCTTATCCCTAGTTTTCTATGAGTTGTGCCTACTTTAATTTTATGGGAAATTTTCTGCCTGTTTGGATTTTAAAAAATAATCATCCTGACAGAAAAAATGTGGGATTAGTACAGACAAAGAACACCACTGTTTCATTTCCTTTGTGCTTCCCCTCCACAACTCTCACCTTTTTGGAGAGTAGATATGGAGTCTTAAAAGCCTTTAATATGTCTCAAGTGCTTTCAGAATAATCATGACTTTGACTTTGTAGTGACCTTCTGAGGAATGTCTTTGTCAAAAGTGAAACAAGGACTGTAAATACTGTCCTGCTAGAGAAAGGAAGAGCTTGCCTCATTGCTGTAAGAGAAGTGCTTTGTCATTCTAGCTAAGGGAAACTGATCTACATTCCAGTTTTCTTCTCAAAATGCTAAAGAATGCAGTCAGAATATCCTGTGTCTGCCTTTACTGCAGTTCTTGACAAGAAAACCAAATGAAATCCACCAGTAGAAGATAAATCTTTTTCACATTTGATTCCCCCTTGTCTTTCTGTAGCATCTAAAAGCAGGACTGCACGTCTTATTTGTGTTAATAACTTTGGTTAGCTTTAAAATTGAAAATGCTGGTACTTAGATTAAGTTGAAAGAAATCTCTCTCTAGCCTTCGTGGATGCATTTTTTTATCTCTTGACAAGAGAGATGTAATATCTCTAAATACATTAGGGCCTTATTACATCAAGCCTTATACACAGAGTAATTTACAATTTCCTACAGTCTTGAGAGACAAGTCAGCAAAAAGTGATGTATAAAAAACCTGTACTAATAGGATATACTCTTACTGTAGCACTCCAGATGGATAGATGTAAAAGAGTGTGTGTACTTACTGTCCACTGAAAGTTAAATGAAATGGATTTTAATTAATGGTCATCAACCTAAAGGGAGATGGTGACAACACTGAGGTCTGTAGTAATTCTTGGTTCTTGCAAGGGACCCGTTGCTGTTGACAACACCTGCATTGTCAGCAGTGTGGAAAGCAAAGTTTGGAGCATCATAAGGAGATTCCCTGCAGGTCATGAGTTAATACTCAGTGGTATAGTGACTTCCATTGTTGTACAATCAGTGGGAATGAGAGGAAGAAAAAATGTGCCACAATATAGCATTATCTTAGAAATTAAGTTTTAGCAGTTAAGCAAAACATGAGTTCTTGAATACTTGGCCTGTGTCCATTTTCTTGTTCTCTTGGAGCATCTGCTAGCAATGAGCTCTTCACTCTAAGGGGAGCACTGTAGGGCATCCTATCCTGTTTGGCTTGAGCCTTGTGATTTTATGTAGGTGTGTACTTTTGAGATGTTCCTCACCAAGTCCCTAATATTTTTAATTCTTTTTTTTTTCCCCTGTGATGTGTCCCTTTTCACTGATTGCATTGGGTAACCTGTTTCTTATTGCAGGTGAAGGAAGCAGTGAAGTGTGCTCTCAGTGTGGGCTATGCCCACATTGACTGTGCAGCAGCTTACAGCAATGAAGCCGAGATTGGTGCGGCGTTCCTTTTCTTGGGCCCAACAAGGTAAAAACTCAAGAATCGCCATGGTGGTGGTGTGTTGTATCAAAATTTACAGCTGTGACCTGGAAGCAGACTGTAAAATCAACATTTGTGGCTCTTCCTCCTGGTCTATTCCAGCTATTTGTTACTAATTGGGAGTGGGCATGAAAGAAGGCTCTGTCTCCTGGCTATCAGGAGGAGAAAAGATTGTCAGCAATGTTTTCATGGAAGCTACAGAAAATTCCTTTTAAAAAAAATTCCCTGCCTGCCCCTTTCTCCCTTGCAAAGTAACCCAGTTTGAGTGTTCAAAAATTGGAGGTTCCCAGAATCTGTAGTTACAGTTTAAAATATTTGCCATTATTGGAAAAGTTGCTGTAGTTTACCAGGCAGGAATAGAATGCAATGGTGTGTAGCCACAGTAAATTCAGTGACTGTGGGTCTTTTGGTTATAGACAAAATATGGGTAAATAAGCAGGTACTTTTATTGGGGGGGTGGAGGGTGGTGTTTTTGTTTTTTTTAAACTGCACTTGAAGGTTTGCTAACTGTGCCTCTAGGGCCTGCACCTGATAGTCCATGGCCTCGATATAATGTAATGTGACAGGCATTCCTATGGTGGATGACCTGTGGTGGAATCTTAACTTCACCCCCTTGCTCTTTTTGGCCTGAGGGGTCAGCAGGATTGCCTGTGCAGCCTCAGAGCCCGTGGAAAGAGTTCCTGCACTCCAGCTGCTCTCCCCGTGGCTTCAGGGCAATCTCTTTGTTATGTGATTAGCTTGAGAGGCTGTTTTCAACTTGCCCCAAGGATTCCTTCCTACTAGATACAGTAACTAATACAGAGGAGCCCGGGACTCTCTTAGTTCCTGTTAGCTAGCTAACTTAAAACTAGAATTTTTAAAACATCTGTCTCTTTTTGAACACAACAGCCATATGTGAAACAGAAATAACTGAATGGTTGGAGGAGAGAAGCTAAGGAATTAATCATCCCAGCTTCTACAACGTGTAGAATTGCGTGAAATTTGGACACACGTAAGACAGCGAGAAGTGCCCTCTGATGGTGTTCTGTGCTTCAGCTTGCCAAATACGATCTCCCTTCTACATTTTATGCTTCCTATCTAACCAGCTCTCTATTTAAGTTCTGGGTCTTACCCTTCCAATACAGGGTACAGGACACTTAGTTCTTAGAGCGTTACTTCCAGAACCTAGAAACTCAAGGTTTGGAGAAACTTTCTGTTTATTTTCCCACGCTCTTTCCATGAGAAGCATTCTTGGTTTATAAAGTGATGAGTAGAGTGAGTTAGCAGTTGTGCTTAGAATATATGAATCATTAAATAGAAGTTACAAAATTTACTTATGAATAAACTGAGTAATCTTTCTTTTGGGCACACCATACTTAGTGGCTTTAACTCTTGAACTGGAAAGTTTGTGAAAGTTTGTGGAGAGGTTTGTTTTGTTTTTCAGAACTTCCAATAAATTGCTACATATTTGGTATAACTTAAGACCTGCCAATGTGTGTATATATCACTCTTCTCCATCCAGTATATTTCTGAAAGGTTTAATTTGTAGGTTACATATGTTACCTTTTTTTTTTTTAAAAAAAAAAAAGTACATAAATTGTTCTCTTTGTTTTAAAGCTAGTTGGGGAATTGATGCAGTTCCTTGTGAACTTGTTCCAGTAATTTAATGTCTCTTCCCTTTCTTAAAGGTTATTAAAAGGGAGAACCTGTTTGTAACATCAAAGCTCTGGAATACCAAACACCATCCGGAAGACGTAGAGCCAGCACTAAGAAAAACACTCGGAGATTTGAAACTGGATTACCTGGACTTGTACCTCATGCACTGGCCTCATGCCTTTGAGTAAGTTCTACATGAAAAGGGCACAGAATGCAGAAACCCCAGTTTTACATAAGTGGCTGGTGTTATAGCCTGAGGACTTTCTTTCTCAGCTCTGAGTTTCTTCCTTTGTATACTACCTGCAGGATGTTTTTCAGTGTGGCTAACAGTGTAGGCCTATGAACAGTCATATAGAGATTCTATTCTACACTTAACCTTTATATTACTCATAGTTGGTCCATTCATTCACAGAAACAATTGTTCAAATTTCATTCTTTGAATTTCAGTTGGGTAGGAATTTGTTTACTGTTAAGATTTGTAGCAGGTCTGTAAATAAACAGTAGAGACGACAAAACTTCTGGGCTTGTGTAGAAGTATTGTAAATAGAAAAAGGATAATTGTTCTCATTATTTAGCAATGATGAGGATGGAAAAATTAGTATTAAGTCTTCATTTAAAACCCTCAAGCAATTACTAGTTTTTTTTAATAGTGAGAAGAGCTAGGTAATGAAATTAGGATCAATAATTCTGAGTTTGGCATGGGTGCCAAAGCTAGATAACTGAACGTAGTCTAACTGGTAGAAAGTAAATAAAGCTTTATGGGACAGGTTTCTATACTAAAACCTACTGTCTTACACTAGCTGAAAGTTTGGCTTGCTGTGAGGTAAAATCTTTGTTGGGTTAAAAATATATTAGAAGCTTAAAGTAGTCTAGTGTCTTTGTCTAGGCACTGGGGAGGTGTGGCAGCTATTCTTGGTTCTGCCGCTGACCTACATGGTAACCCTGAGGAAATCCTGTCACTGCTTTGTGCTTTAGTTTTACTTACCTGTAAAAGAAGAATGAAGTGTTACGTAAAGACAGTTCACTAACAGTTACTAACTGCACTGGAGTGGCCAAGCCCATGCAATGTCATGGTGATATCTGTGAGGAGAAAATGAAAATCACTTCTTATGGCACTTTAGTTCTATGATTTGAGGAAGTATGAAACAAGAAAGTTCTGTTCTCCAGATAAGTGCTAAATGCACTTATCCTACAAGCCCATCAGAAGCAGTGTTCCTTGCTCTGTTTCCCTGTACGTGGAAGCAGTGTTATCATCATCCCCTTGGCCCCCAGAAGCAGTAAAAAGACAGGGGGAGAATAGATCTCCTGACCAGGTGTTTGCATGGAGACTTCACTCAACAGGGGAAACACTGTCAGTTTAAGGGACTTCTGTCTGTTCTACAAGCCTTAGAATATTTTTTCCCCTTATAGTCGTCTGAACTAAATTTTACAAAGCGTGTAAAAGTAACAGGAAAGAAGCTCAAAGTACAAATATATTCCTCAGCATAACAGAATGAGGAAGTGATTTCAACTGGAGCTGGTTTGGAGGAAGAACTGTCAAAAATTCCCCCTGTTGTGAAACAGGTTTGTTTTCCAGTTGATTGGGGAAAAAAAAAAAAAAAATTAAACATTGCTTTGATAGTAACACATAATATGAATAATGATGTATATTTAGATATTGCTAATATTTAAATGTGCTTGATGTTGTGGGAACTATTGACAAAACTGACATTCTAATAAAGCAGATTTGTTTCCTCGTTGGAAATTGTTCACTCTACAGTTTTCTGTTACATCTACTTCAACTATTTTAATGCATGGTTATCTATAATGTCTGTTGTATTGGGAAACTGAGCAAACAAATGTTCTTTACACAGAAATTAAAACAGACTTGTGGGTGAAAATCACAGTGCTTCTAGGTCTTGAGACTTCACCTCTAAATATACTACTCTTGACATATGAGGCTGCTTTTATGAATTGAAAGCTCATAAGGCTTTCAGAGTTATTTTTGGTTCTAGATTTATCAATGACATGAACAAGAACCATCTCCTCTTGTCCTCAGCTGCTGCCATTTCTCACATGGTTCACTGCTTAGCTAGAGCAATGTTAGACAGTCTCTGAGATCTTAGCTGGCAGTGTCCTACAGTGGTTGTGAAGCAAAGCTTTTCCAGTGAGGTTGTACCTCTCCAAACATGGACTGCTCAGAGACCAGTTGTAGCCCTTTAGCAGTGGTGTCACCTGGAGTAACCAGGTTCTTTTTATGTGTTTTGGTTCTGGTTTTTTAATTTTTTTTTTTTTAAATTAGTTGGTATGACTAGCTGGAAACCCAGCCTATAAGCAATGTGTACATATCAAGACTTCTGTGAGAATCTGTGCTTGTGTTGAGTGCTAACACTGCCACAGAATCCAGAGTGAGTGGGAAGGCCAGTGTACTTTGAATACAGTCTCTCCGAGACAGCTCTTAAACCAAGATCCCTTTGGTAGCAGCTCCAAACAGACTGAAGGATTTCAGCCACCCTCTAAACTGCTGCTCTCTAAATCAGCTGTTTTTCTAGATCAACATGTGCAAAGAGCTGCTGCTGTGTCCACAGTAGCTTATCAGCTCTGTATCCACTCCCATATAGGTAGGTAGTTCAAAGTACTGTATAACAAGTTTACATAGGAAATACTACGTGAAATAATTTTTTACAGGTTAAATCAGCATACTGGAATTCAACAGACAGATTTGCTCCATTTGTGCTCTACCCTCCAAACTCTATGTATAAAATTCTAAGAATACTTTTGAGGAAGGTTTTTTAGTGAAGAGCTAAAGTGATGTAAATAATGTGATGTATATACTGACACTTTACCTTTGATGCTGTAGACGAGGGGACAATCTCTTCCCAAAGAATCCTGATAACACCATGCGGTATGATTACACTGATTACAAGGATACCTGGAAGGCTATGGAGAAGCTGGTAGAAAAAGGTCTTGTGAAAGCCATTGGGCTGTCAAACTTCAACAGTCGTCAGATTGATGATGTACTAAGTGTGGCTACTGTCAAGCCAGCTGTGCTCCAGGTAAGATGAATAAAAGAGAGGATGAATACCTTTCCTATTTGTCCATAAGAGAGAAGAATTTGCAAACCAGTGCTATGTGCTTAGCACAAGCGGTGCAGCTTCGCTAAATACACCTGCAGAGCTGGCTATATTCTTCCCTGTAGGCACACAGGGGCAGATTAATTAGCTGGGGAGAAGGCCTGTATGCCTGTTCTGTGGCTATTTCTGCCTGCTTAATTGAACAGGTCTGTGGAAGAGTTTGTCCTCCCTATGAAGAACAATTTAGTCTGTAAGGAAGGAAGATTGTGAGGGAAGAATTTGAATCCTATAGAGAGCTTTCTTGCTTGTTGGATGATCTGTTTGGTACAGAGGGAAAATTCAGCACTTTAAACTTAGGCAATCTGTCCTCCTTTTCCTGGAACCTTAGTCTACCAAACAGTTTTTTATTCTCTTGGTAGTAAGTTATCCTCATAAGGCTAGCTTACTTAACAAACCTTATCCTCATAAGGTTTTACAGAATCTGTAATGACCTCCTGTGATGTGTTTGGTTCTGCTGTGCTTTTGACTTCCTGTTTGTTTAGAGTTTTGTGTTGATATCTCTTCTCCATCTGTTCGTTGTTGGTCATTTCAATAGGTAGAATGCCATCCTTACCTAGCTCAGAATGAGCTCATAGCTCACTGCCAGAAACGAGGACTGGTTGTCACTGCCTACAGTCCCCTTGGTTCTCCAGATCGCATGTGGAAACACCCAGATGAGCCTGTGCTTCTAGAAGAACCTAAGATCAAAAAATTGGCAGAAAAATACAGCAAGTCACCTGCACAGATTATCCTCAGGTACAGAACAGTTGTGAGAGAGGGTAGCATCTGGGACCTGGCCTTAAATATTAAGAAAAAGACAAAAGGTAGAAGGAATTTCCTTAAAGTTCATGTTCTTCTGCATTGCTGAGGAGTTAAAATCACAGGGAATGCCAGAAGCAAACCCCATTTGGATACTGGGAAACAAGGTGATTGCGTGATATCCAGAATATGATGAGTACCTTGTAAAGAATTGCTTTTTTTTTTTTCTGGCTCTGTATCTGTCACTAGTACAGTCTGAGGCAGCAGCAAGTTACCCTGACAACAGAATATGTTAAAGATTTTGTGCCCAAACTACTAGAAAGGCACTTGAGGGATCTGGGTTTTCTTCTAGTTTGTCAGCGTTTGTCATGTTAGAACTTGCATGAAATGCTTAAGCACATTTTTTCCTAACTGTTTATTGAAGCACCTGAAACTTGATTGCTTGCCTAAAGGCATGAACGTCTTCCTCTCATTGATTAGTCCAATGACAACTGTTCTGCTTGAGCTTGGACACACTAGGTCCCAATACAGTACAGTGCTATGTCTACAGGGCTAAAGTCAGCCCTCTTCTGGGTATTTTTATTTCACATAGAAACATACGTGGCATCTTTTTCAGCTGAAATAAATACTGTGGTTCTTGGGCTGCATACAGAGAAAATCTCTCTCCTCCTCCTCCTAACAGATGGCAAGTGCAGCGTGAAGTGGTTGCCATTCCCAAGAGTGTCACTCCCGCTCGCATTGAGCAGAATCTTCAGGTGAGTGTAAATGGAGGGAAGGAGATTCAGCAATTCTGCCCTACTAGTTGCAGATCACAGAGCTGAGGCACTTGGCTCATATTTGTTCATCAATGTGTGCACCCACTCCACTTAAGAAGGGAGGGTAAAGATTTTGCTTAAAGCATACCAAGTTTGTTTTCCGGCTGAGGGTGTGAGTGTGCACATGTGCACATCAACAGTCTTGTTACCAAGAGGTAAAGAATAAATAACTTTATACAAGTCAAATGAAAAATCTGTACTAAAACTCATCTGAGATAGAAATATATTGAACAAGGGAGTCTTCTAATGATGTTCAGTGGTTCTTATTTATGAATAACAGTTGTTCTACCCTGCAGGTGAGGGGTGGTGACTATTTCTGCAGCAAACTGTCATTCTCATGATGCTGAAAGAACAGCATTAGTGTGATTCACTTTGGCTCTGAAGTAGAAATGGTTCACTTTAGAAGTTATTTGAAAACTTCCAATAATCTGGGGGCAAGTCTCTGAATCACCCCCTGTGATTTTTTTTTTTCTTCAGCCTTTAATCATACAGATGAGCTTGTTAAGTTTTTAAGTTAAACTCTGCAGTGACTCAAGTTTAAGATCTACATGGGAACAGGACATTTGATTGAATAGGCAGTGCTTACTTGGAGGAACTGCCCCGTTGCTTTTTATCTTTGTGGAAGAGTTCTAGGCATTATCAGTGTAGGCTGAGATTTGGCAGGTGTATGAACACCTTCAGGCTCTTAAGCCTTTATTTTGGTATTTATTATAAAACAAGTTTCATTGCAACTTTGTATTTATAAACAGAAGACAAACTAACTGCTGTCTGAAGCCAAGATTTTTAAAGATACACAAATTCTGTTGATCAGAGTTACGTGGAAATTCCCTCTGTTTGAGGCTCAGACTTACCAAAGTGCTGCAGTTTCTGAAGGTTAGGTGAAATCCTACAAGTTGCATTATTTTGTTCTTAGGTGTTTGATTTCAGCCTCACAGAAGAGGAGATGAACCACATTGGAAGCCTGAATAAAAACTGGCGTTACATTGTGCCAATGATTACGGTAAATGTCTCATGTTTCTTTTGGTTTTCTTTATGTGCATGTGGCCACAACTTGGGGCTTTTGCAGTTTTCCTTCTCCTCTCCCCATCAGAACTACTTACAAGAACACTACATCTTTTTAGGGTACCTAATATGAAAGAATTTTTCAAAATCCAGGTAAAAATGAGGTAACTTTTAGAAAATGTTTGTGTTGGCCACTTAATGGCTCTCTTGTCATTACTGACCTGTCCATGGGCCTTTAAGCTGGGGTCTCATCTTACTTCAGATCTTGCCAGACTCCTGCTCATTTGTTCTTCCCATGTACAAGCAGACTAAGGTCCATGTCATTCCTCCAGAAGTATTTGTTCCAGCTGTCCCCATTTACTTTATACCATAAACTTCCAAGATCATTGAAGACTCAGGGTGTTGTTAGTTCTCCACATCTATCACATGAGGGAATTTGTCCACTCTTCTCCACTGGATGTTCCCTCACCTTTCAGCATCTGTTGTAATGACCTTCTTTCAATGTAAAGAGTTTGTCTTAGGCTGTTCTATCTTTCTTTCCAAATCCATTAGCCACAGCATCTTTTAACATCAGTAGTTTACTGTGTTCCATGAAACTCTGTCCCTCTTGTGCTATCAGATGCCAGTCAGATTTTAGAGAAACCAATGCCTTGTAAGTGTTGAAGTCCTCTTTGTCTTTCTTTTCATATATTAGAAGACCTAACCTCCTTCCTTTCCCCTCACTGAAAAAAAATAAAATAAAATAATAAAAAAGGTTAGTTCAGTGTTTTGTCTCCTGTCTTCATAGTGTTCCTCATTTCTTACTGTCCTTCCTCTGACATTACAACAGAGCTGTTGCCATTCCCTGATGCATCATCACTGACCAACACATGACAACTGTGCTATAATGAGTCTGAAGTGATTTATCCCTTCTCTATCACAGAGTACACTGCATAGAGACAGTAGGTCTCTCTGCAAATTTGGTAGCTGTCAAATGTACCCTTGCCTCTCCAGCAGTTTGTCTACCTGTAAATTATTCTTCAGTAGCCAATGGCTCCTGACTATATGAATTCTTTGGGGAAAGCTTTTCTCTGGGATTTATCATCAAGTTATTTCGAGTACTTGAGAGTGTATCAGTGACTAGTCTGAGTTAGAAAGGAGAAGTTATGAATGTGTGGTGAATGACTGTCTCATATCAAGGGTAGATACTGGTTGCAGCTTTCACTGTTTGTCATGCTGGGGCTTATCAGAGCTTCAAGGCCATGCTTTTAACTGTATGGTTGCTTCAGTATATGTGTAAATACAAACCCCCACATCCCTGCAACCAAAATTATCTTTGTGTTTATGGATCAGGAGTCTGTACACCAAACTGCAAGCTTAGCTGCTATCTGTATGAGTGTGGTAGTGACGAGCACACCTGGTACTGACAGTGTGTTTCTTTCAAGTGTTTTGCTACTCATCCTGCAAAAAAAGTTGTTTTGTTAATGAAACCACAAAATATGCTAGCCTGGCTTGCATGAGCCTGGGATGATTCAAGTGCTTTTGTTACCTGGAGACCCGATCAGATCACAGGGATTCACAGAGGGGAGATGAAATACAGTTCAAAGCATGACCTATCCAGCTAAAAAAAGGGTGAGTGTGATGCAGCTGGGCTTCAAAGATATTGCCATATTGTCAGACAACAAGGAAGGAAGAAGCAAGGTGAGGAGAATTAAAACACGACTCTGTAGCTGTAAGATCTCTAGTGGAACCTTTTGTCTCCTGCCCATCCCCTCTGGGCTTATCAAAAATAATTTTCATCAATTGTGAATTAAAATTCCTGTCTAACCTTCCATGCCTATCTTCTCTATGAATCTAATTTATAGTGTCTGGATTTCAAAGGGTGATATGGCAGCGATATCGGAGCTCCTGTCGTAACTGACAAGACAGTTTTTCCTTGCCTTACTTCACTGATAGATAACTGCAGGTTCTTACAGTTGTGCTGCTCTTCTCCACACTGTTTTGTTTAAAGCCTGTGGAGAGGCTCTTACCTTGCAAGTAAACAATTTGCTTTATACTTCAATGGTTCATTATCTGGATAAAAGTTGGAAGATACCTTGCACCAGCCTGAAATCCAAACTTTTGGAAACACTTATTTGGGCAAGGAATACACTTGAACAAAACTTGAATGACTAGAAAGCCAAGAGAGGAGTAGTAATGGTGTGGTACACAGAATGATCTGTCTGGTTTTGATAGTTAGCTACCGTTGACTTGCAGTGTGTTTGCTGCTGATTTTACCCTCTTCCTTCTCTCAAGTTCCTGGGGTAGAATGGAATCAGCTATATGAAACATTGCTTCTGGCAGCTGCTGCCTTGGCATGCAGCAAATAAGAATGCTTACCTGAAGAGCTGCTCAGCACAGTGAAATATGCGGGGGAAGAAACTGCAGGAGGAAAATGAGGAATATGAACTCTAGGAACATGAGGAAGTTCTTGGCTCTCAATAGCATATGAGGAAACTTTAAGATAATTGTGATACTTTTGTCCACAGCTTTAAGGATTGCGTTCAGCTGACAGCTTTATTTTATTTTCATTTGAGCATCAGTCAAATGTTAAATCTTAACATCTTAGTTTTCTGCTCTGTAGTGCCCCCAAATGACTAATATCACACTTCAGTGGTCACTGTAAACAATTCATTACTAGGGATTCCAGTTGTCACTTTGAAATGCAGGTTTTGTGCTGAAAGCTAATAGAGGGAGTTGCTAGTGGATACTTGGTTTGAAAGTCCCTGTGATTCTCTCTGCCCTTGTAACATTTTGAGCAGGCTTCAATGTCACAATTATATGTATAAAAATCAACAATTTCCCTAACATAACTTCTATTCAGTCATTAGTTGCTTAGTGCAAGTTTTACCTGAATGATGCTGGTAAAGTGCAGGGAAGTATGTCTTTGGTGCTGCACCTAGATTTCCCCAAATGTTACAGAGGAGTGAGTTTTAACCTCAGCTCCTCTGAAGCTGGGGGTGTTAAAATGGACTTGGTGCAAATAGAAATGCAGTTTGTGCACCTGAATGCTTAGAGGTGGGAAGTAGGAGCCGAGGTTTCTGCATGGCCAATCTGCTTCCAGGCCAGCCGGGGCCCCACGTTCATTACCTGTGGATACTTGTTTCAGTATGCCCATGTTACAGCTGGAGAAGCTGGTTTTCCTTGGAAATGTTCTTAAACAAAAAGTACTATGAAGGACGCACTTAATGCTTCAGCATATGACCCTGAACAAGTTATTCAATGTGTTTCATCTTCTCCATCTATAAAATTGGCAGCCCAGGAGCCTCTCTATCATGGAAACACAGGCAAAGGCTCCAACTCCAGTAAAATGTTTTGAAGTGTGCATGTTACAACACTTGCTCAATAACAGCTACAAGGCAAAAGGGTTTTAAGTACTTAATCTAAGTCTTCAAACCTGAGCAGCTTGAAAGACTCTTGCTCTAGGCTACAGAAATCTACCTTTTAAAAAATAATTTAAATTATTTTTCTTTCGAGAAGTGCTAAGAGGATTCTGGAGCAGAGGGATCAGCTTGTGCTTAAGCTGAAAAAAATGCTCTGGATATGAAGATTTAGAAATCTAAACTATGCAGAATTTGAAACTGAGTAAGAATGGATTTTTATCTTTCTGACTTGAGCCTGTCTGTTTATTTCACAGGTGAATGGAAAGCTAGTAGCAAGAGATGCTGGACACCCCAATTACCCCTTCAATGACCCCTATTAACTACTAGAAAATAAGGTGTTTAGAGTAAAATGCTCTTCTGCACACCCTTCCACAGAATAATTGTTGCCACAATTTGTGAAGAAAACCTGTCCAAATAAAACCTTCCTTCCTGAGTAGGTCCACTTACAATGTCCTGCTTCTAACTGACCTCCTCCCTGGAGACGCTGTAGCTTCCGTGTCAGAGTTTTGGGATTTATTACAATGACTGCAAACTTGCTCCTGGAAGCATCAAATCTTTTGGGGATTAGTGAAAGAGTGAAGGAGTCTAATGGAGTTCCAAACATGTCATTGCCAGGCTAGGGCTGTATTTTGGGTTTCTTGCCTGTGGAACAGTTCTGAAAGCTTTAGTTATTACCATGAGGGGAGGGAAAAAAAAAAAAAGGTGAAGGCATGGAAGCATTCTAAGACTAAAGAACTGCTCAGCCATCAAGTTTTATCTACTTCAGAGTACTTGTGGGAGTTAGAGAATTCTCTATTTTCTTTTTCTGTTAACTTGCCTTTAGATTTGAGGAAAATAAATGCGTGCCCTGGAGCAGGCCTTCAGGGCAGTACTCTCTGTTGTTTGTCACATGGATGAGTTTGAGCTCTGAAAATAGCTCTGATCATTCTATCACAGTGTTTGTAGAAAAACATCCTGCTTTTCCTGTAAAGTTGACAAGTGTCTCTTTACATAAGATGTCCAGTTCAAGTTATGGAAGGTCTCAAAAGTAGTTCCTGACTATACACTAAGAGCAAAGACCTGCCAGAGGACCCCTTCCATTTTAACACCTCATTTTTGACTGCTGCCTGGGTTGATGCTTGGGAGAGGTGGTCCTGCCTCCTGTTCTACCGCTGACCTGCTGGTTAACAGCAGGCACCATTTGCCTGCCCTGTGCCTCTGTCTTCCCATTTGCCGTGTCTCTGTGTTACTCCTTGGCAGGGAATAATTTACTGAGTGCTAATGCACTGTTGAGCAGGACTGGAGCTCTAGCTCTAACAAGGGTTTTATTTTGTTTCTGTCTCTTAATGAATTGTCCAGCCATCTGAGTGCAGAGGGCATGAGCTGTTAGTGCTTGCCAGCACTCTGGTGGCCATACCTTCTGTGGCCTTAGCAAGGGTAATGCTTTATTTTCATGTTTTCTACCTGTAAAATAGGATTAGTGCTCACTTGTCTTGCTGCAGATAGGGTAGCAAGGCAGTTTCTAAAGGCCTCTGGGATATAAAACAAAGGAACTCTTTCAGATCTGTTGATGCCATTCAGAGACAGTCATAGACTTCTTATTTGCTGCAGGATAAAGAAAGCTTAACTGACTGTAAGTGGAATAACACACTTTGATATTACTATGGGAAAATTTAAAAGAATTGGGAAAATAATCCTCTGTATTTAGATAGTTCAAAAATTAAAGAATTAGATCATTTTAGTTTTGATAACTTGATTTACAGTAGGCCTGTAGTGGAACTATATATTCATCTGAAGTGTAGTGCAGTGCCTCCTCAAGCATTTCCTGCCCTGGGCCTCACAGCATGCAGCCGAGCTGGAACGAACCCGTTTATCGCTCTTTGTAATCCTGTAAAATTCAAAGAACTTCTGTTTCTCAGTGAAGTTTTCCTGCTGCATTCACCTCAGTGGAGAAGGCCGTCACAGCTCAGTTAGGATTCTTTACTAGATTGGACATTTTCTTCTAAGGGAAATGAAATCCCTCTTGGCTTTTTATTACTCTAATCAAACACAGGTGACTTTGAATTCGGTTCTTACTGCAAATCAGTAGGGAAGCAATTTTACTTTGAAGGCGCAACGTAGAATGTTAACAGCAATCATCCTGCCAAGAAAAGTCGCTTTTGTTGCATGTATTTCCACTTCCATGTTTGCATGTCTTCAATAAATGCTTTATTCAGTGTATGACTTGGAGACTTTTTTTCCACCCTGTAATGTCACAGCCCCCGTTAACTTTTTCTAGTTGCTCCTTTAATCAAGAATAAGTAAGTGGGTAGACAGAATTCCCCAGAAAAGCAGATTAATTCGGCATTTCTGTTAAACTCAGAATCCCCAGCTCTGTTACCACATAGAATAACATAGCGCAGTTGAAGCTGGGGAACTTTTATCTTGAAATAACACAGGGGGAAATGAGCCTCCGGGTCTCCACCAATGGCTTCGCTGCTGCTGTGGAAGTTTTCTGGAGGTCTCTGCTGTCACAGCTGCAGCAGCCATCTCTGCCTTGTCTGGTAGTTACATGTGCTGGGGGACAAGCAAAGCTTCAGTGTGAACTGAACCAGAGTTTAAAGGTCTCTTCCAACCCAAAGCATTCGAAGATTCTGTGGCTGCTCACCTTGAATAAGCAGAGGTTGAATGTGCCGGGATTGTGCCATTTTCCTAAAATGTAAGGTGGGGAAATGGGAGTTCTTCAAAGGACGGGCTGGTGGTGTAGAGAACCACCTTAATAAACACATGGCCTCCGCTCGGGACCAGACCGCGGCGTGCCGGGCCTGCC
>NW_008632565.1:11159-19176 GCF_000691845.1 Merops nubicus | reverse complement strand
GAAAATGGGGGTTATGTTTCCCCTGTTTTTTCTGTTAAAGAAAGCCTGTGTTTTCTGGTACAAACTTAGAAAGACCTAAAGTTCTGTTTTTTCACCTGACTATGGTGACAGCCAACCTGGCCTTCCTAAACAGATTTACAATTCTTCAAATCTCAGATATAGACTTTAGAGACCTGGTTTCATGTGGCCCTTATTCTAGCCCCTTGTTCTACAATAGACAGCAATTCTCATGATTGTTATCTTCAGGTTTCTCAACCATTAGAAATGCTCACAGATCACCTACTATATTCATGGAGTTGAATACAGAACAAACTACAGTAGTTATGGGAATTTTTGCATGTAAATATGACCAAAAGAAGTGAATCTGTGTATGCCTTCCAGTATTGTCACTCATATATGTAGTGGAAAAAGTGGCTTATAATTTCTCTCCTACTCTCAGTAGATGTGAAATTTTATATTCTAGTAGTACTACTCTCAAATTTTTGCTGGTGCAAAAGCGGACTCTACCTCTGGTATCAAGCTAAGACTTGCTTGTTAGTTTAATTAATGTTTAACAGTCTAATAAAAAAATAATCTTTTTTTTTTTTTTTTTCTTCTTAGTACTTGTACCAATACACATTGTGAAAATTAACACAGAAAACCCCTTTATGGATAAAATTATTATTCCAAAAACTTGCTAGTTCTCTTTGCTTTTGTGCTTATCCTTCCAATGTGCCTCTGAGCCACAATGTGCTTCAGCCTTTCTAAGCAGCAATCCATGAGATGGAGTTACAAGTCAGCTGTGTCTGGACGCAGAGAGGTGAGTTCTGTTCATGAGGGGATTCCTCCATGTCAGTTTTCAGCCCTTCCCCTTGCCCCTCATTTTATTTGCATGATATACTTCCTCTTTATGCATTCCTAGGTAAAGTGTGAAGGCACACTATAACATCTCCCACCCCCAAATAAAATAAAAAGTTATTGTTCATTACTCAGATGTGACTTATGTGCTCAGGTCAGGGACCCTGTACTCTCATTTCAGTACAAATCCTGTGGGTGTGTACAAAAAAACCCCATATTTTCAGATAAAAATCAGATTAATATCTTCATTGTATACAGTCCAGGTGCTTACCTGTCCTCGTCTTTGGAGCTCAGCCATTAGGCAGCAAAATCTGTAGAGGAAAAATAAAACAGACTTTCATTTTAGTATTCTTCTGTAAAAGAAAAGGTTTAAATTGTCTTATCTCTTCATTGGATTGTTTGTTTATGTTATCCAGTGATAGATTTAATAAATATAATTATTAAAATGATCTTGACAGTGGCTCAACATCTTCAGCCACTTAGATAAGAACCTTAATCTGTAGAATGTAGAAGTATGTCCTTTCTATATATTTCTGAATCCATGATGATTTCTTTCCCAAGTTAAGCAATTACATGCAGATCAGTGCAAGATAATTCAGTTTCTTAACCTTGTGGATATTTGTGATCTTCCTGGGCATGAAATTGACTTCAGAATTTGCCATTCCTTTTAATTTCTCTATGAAGGTGCTTAATGTAGCAAAGGCAATAACATATAATTCTGTCTGTTTCATATACAGCTGCTATTTTATAGGTATCTTATCAATATATTTATGTTCATAGTCACATATGCAAATGTTTATATATGTGGACTACCAGATAAAAGCAAAAAGATAGAAAAGTATATTTGCTGTTTATTTAGTCTTATTGTTCAATATTTAAGGCTGCTAAAAACTAACTTGTATCCTCTAGCTCTGGAAGTTTCCAAGACATTAAACATTAAAGTCTGTAGAAGTACATTAGCAAAATGTATTGCAGACCCACCCATTATTCTGCTTTATTTTAGCTATCAGTTGCTAGCAAGAATTGGAGAGGTAAACCTCTGGCCTAGGTAAACCTCTGGTCTGATCTGGCACAGCCAGACTTATGATCTTATGCCTTTTCCACTTAAATGAGTTAGTGAAGCAAGAACAGAAAGACATGAAATATGTCTAGTTTGGTCTCATTTCAAAACTGATGTATCTATCAGTTGCAAAAAAACCAAGGTTTAATAGCGAAAGTGATGACATTTTCTCAAATTCTGTATTGAGTGTGCTTTTGAACCAACAAAAGTATTACTGTTTTCCACAACATATTGTGTCAACCATATGTTCATCATATCCATGATGGCAAATAAGTTTCAAGGGATGTTGTAAACTTATAGTAAAAGGAAAGGCAAATAAAGTTGGTGAACCTACAATTTATTGCTTTGTTGGTCACTCTTTTGATACCACTGTGACTGATCCTGTCAGAGAATAGAACAAGAGCTTCTACCAAGAGGTAGATAAATTTGTCTGGAATAAAACTAGATCACTGCAAAATAATCTTTTACATTTCTGCCAAAAATTCTATACCTCTGCCCCTCTGAAGTACAGAAAAAGGAAAAATATGACCTCAATATTGCTCTTTCACCATTGACTCATCCCAGAACTGATACACTTGTGCCGTGGTTGCCCTGAAGTGTAATAGCGTGCCATTAAATCCCAGCTGCAATACCATCATATAGCTATTAGAAAAGACTGCCAAGCAAAACAATTTTTCAAATAAATATAAATTGCGAATGGCTGAAATGTGAAAGCCCTCAAGTGCCCAGGAGCAGGATTTTCAAGTGTCCTTTTTCACTGGACAGGTTTTATGCTCTCCATCAACCAATGACTCAGTTCCTCTTTTGTTATTTTAGTAGTAGTCTTAACAGGCACATACAGTGAAGAGCCATACAGAAGTCTGGGCCATGACCTCCGTGTAGCCTGGTGAGGGCACTGAAGTTCTGATGAGTATTACCAACTATAAAGTTGTATCTGCTGTCTCAAAGAGGTTCAAAACCTGTTGGGATTCTCAGCCCTACCCTGTTTTGTATTGTTTACCAGCTTGCTATGCCTTAAACTGGGGCAAAATTTATATAATGATAACACAATATCACCAGAAAAGCACAGGGCTCTTTATCTAAACAAATGAAACAAATACAAATCTTTTGCTTTCATCAGGCTTGTCTCCCTGAAATTCACACTTCTGTGTCTGGAGGATGTTTTTTACACCTACTCAGCTGGAGTACAGTACACACTGCATGTTGATAGCCAGCATTTTCACACCCACTTATTCATGCATATGCTAATAGTTTTCTCACTACAACTGTTGTGCTTCGTACAGGACCCCTTACAGCTGTTTCAAGTGTACACCACCTATCAGACAGCTTCTGGGTAATTTACACCTTCTCCCTGCCCCGTGGTATTTCAGTACAAGACATGTATGACTATCAGCACTGACCACCAAGAGACTTCATGTTCTTTCCTATCAGCTTACAGGTGTAAAACAGATGGGATACCCAACAGAAACAGTGACTGGTGCTAGCTGCAAGTGGAACTCCGGAGTACAGTTGCATACAATCACTGAACAGAACATTGTTCAGAATTTCCAACATGCTAATGTTGACATGGGCATACATAACAGAGGCTTTTTGTTATAGTTTATTAGTGAGACCACGCCAATATTAATTTAGTAATTTCATTAAGCAAGCAGCAATAAGTAAAACAGCGCTGGGCAGCCAGGGAGTTTCCTCACCCCACCAACGGCACGCAACAACCCCCCCCAAAGTCTCTTATTATATACTCTTCTTTTTTTCTGGTGTAACGTATCTCTTTCTTCCTTCTGCAGCTGTGTCAGCTGTTGCTAGGGGGTCCTTTCTGCCTTCCAGTGGTCTTGAAGGAGGGGGTTGTGTCATTCTTGGTGATTGTTTCTTTACACACATGATTACCCAACCTAACCCAAATTCTTCCCCCTATTTTCATTGTTTACAACACAGAATAGCTATATGTTCAAAGCAAGCAAGCATGCGATTTCGAGCAGACTGCTCTTACAGCAAGTTCTGTTGGTTAATCTTTAAGCAGGCAAAATGAGTTTCAAAGCAAGCAAAAAAAAAAAAAAAACAATTAGAAGAAAACAATTAAACAATCAAAGTTTGATTAACAAACTACAGGTTATCCATTACACTTTTAATCCTCAAGAAATATGAGTTTAGTCATCAGTTTGTATTTAAATAACTATTTTAAGAAGTGAGAGGTGTGTATTAAATCACAGATAGGTTGTGATAACCTGATGAAAATACTGTCCCAGTTGTTTCACTAGTATGTCAGACCATGAATTACAGCTTCAGCTATTGCCAGGGCCTTTTATTGCTAATTCTGTTGATCCTTATTCACTTAATACCTTTAAATTAATGATGGTAAGATCTCCAAAATAAGGTAGTGCAAACCTGCTAATAGCAAAGAGAGTCTTTTTCTTGTTTTCCCAAAGCTCTGCCTTGGGACTTGAGAGAGCGTTTTCTTCAACCATCACTGCAATATAATTTTTGTGAACTTTGACTTAATGATATCTGGGGATTTCATTGCAGAATCTGGATAGATCTGCCTAGCTGTAGGTGTCTGTGCCATCTTTCTGCTGGAGGTGAAAGGATGGATGGTGTTTTCAAATATCTGCTGTTGTAAATCACGGTAATAAGTATTAGCTAAAATTACAGACAGCTTAACTTTCTGTTACTACCAAATAATGATAATAAAAAAAAATTACAGATAACTTAACTTTCTATTACTATGTTGGACTGGGAAAGGTGGCCACACCAACCTCTCTGCCATTACTGCTAAGGTTGGTGAAAGTTTTTAGCTGGTCTCAGGCAGGCAATTATATAGTGTAATTTCTTATTATATCTAGGTAAATATTTACAAAGTTTGAGGACTTTTGCTACAGCAAGTGAACAGTCTAATCACTCTTTGTTTCAAGAATTCCTCTCAAAGTTTTCCTTATACCTATTCGTGTGTCCCTACCTGTTTGAATTGCAAGTCCTTTGAGGAAAGAACTTGTTCATACAAATATTAGCACAATGAGGTTCTGACCTTAGCTAGTTTCATGAAAGGATGAAACACATCTGAGCCTTCCGAAGTCTCCTCCCATGATAAATCTTTGTTATCAAATGAGATTTTTGTGAAACATGAAAGATTAAATAAATTAATTTTTGTTCAATGATTTGGTGAAAGCCTTGGAGATTTATTTTGGGAGGATTCATCAGAGTATTTTCTGTAAATATTTTTTATTATAGTGGTTTTTCTATTATCTTATGCACTTTCTTCCTATTTGTAAGTCATCTGGATATACCCTATTCAGCAATACACTGCCTCTGGAGGCTCCTTAGAAGCTAAATTCAGGGTTTCATAGGGATCCAGTTTGACCAGGGTTATTGCTCATATATCCTGACTTCCTATACCTCAAACTCAATCTTTTTGCTAAGATATATTGTATTGCAGCAATTGATTTTATCTAAATTAAATGATTTCACTACTTTGAAGTCAGATTATACTACTGAATTCAAACAAGAGGAAAAAGATATAAGTAAGGTTGAAGTTCTGTATTATGGCATAAACTTAATTAAATACCTCACTTCTCATTATTTTTTTCACTAAAATGTCATGGGATACTAAAACTGTATGTGCTGAAACACCCTGCTTAGACTTGAACAACTGGACCTTCATTTTTTCAAAAATAGGAAATAGGTTTCAAATACACCTTGCATAAAACTGCACTTACTAATTGCACCTAGTCATTATTTTAGCTTCTAAGTCTTTGTTGATGCATTCTTAAGATATGAGGAATGACACATGTAAGGCAAAGTTTAGGGCACTGACAAGTCTTTTATAATAACCAGGAGGTTAATGACATTGGAGAAAAGAGTTTGCAAGTGAATGTGAGAGCGAGAGAGGTAATTGTCTGCCTGGTTTGCTCAGGCTGTTAAATCAGTTGCATAAAATGACAATGATCTGAATCACAGCTTCCCTCAGATGTTACACTTCAGCCCAAAATTTAAAAAGTGTAGGCAGATTCACAAGTCAAAAAGCTTGTAGTTAAGTTTTAAGCTAATATTTTCTTTATTTTTAATTAGAATCAATGTCAGATCTATCTACCTTTTATTTCTTATACGATCTCGTCTTTTATTTTGTGTAATATCAGACTCTATGTCAGGTTTCTAAAAAAAAAAAAAAAAAATTAAATAAAATTTACATATTACCAGATGCAAAAAGAAGAATTTAATGTTCATGACCTCCTCAGAATAAGCAGTGAACTGGAAGGAGGTAGTGATGTGTAGTTAGCTCTTTACTGTTGTCAACCTGCTGATTAGAATGGATGCCTGTTGGAGCTGTGTGATCCTGTCATGAATCAGGTAGAATCCAAACACTCTAGAACCCTCCAAAAAACAAACCAAACCAAAATCAGAAGAAACTCCACATGTTTAAAAGTTGAGTTTTCTGGCTTGCTGAAGACTCTCTTTGCCAAGCAAAAACTTGCACTCTTTTTTTTCTTTCCACTGATATAGACCTTCCTCAGATGATATTTCATTTTTATATTAATGTATAGTACCTCTCATGTCTCTAAACAGAGCAGGGGCAGGAACTACAGAGCCATGTAGCCATGTCTGCATCATTCAGATATGCAGGGTACACCTGATAATATATCTGGTGTGCAGGCATAAAGAAAACAGAGAATGTACTTTTAGTTGACCACTGGTATGGAATGTGAGTAAAAAACTCAACCTGCGAGAATATTAGACTTTGGAGTTCAATAGCAAAGAGAAAAGAAATAAATCAATGGATTTGGTTTTGTACACCCAGAAGTTTAATTCAAATTGGAAAATGTTGTGTTTCATTTTAAAGTTATTTAAGTCTTTTCTTTTTTCTCTTTTTCTTTTCTTACCCTTTAAAAAGATCAATTTCAAAATGAAAATGACATTTTGAAATGAAACATTCTAGTGCATTCTGAAAATGTTGATATAAAACATTCTGACATTTCCTAAAACCATTTTCTTTCATGTGTGCATGTGTATATGAAGACTACTTGAAGGATGAGACTTGACCTTATAAATTCATACTTGTTGATAGAACAATACAGGTAGAGGTGTGCATAAAAATGTACTTTTTCTCTTGCTAAAAATATTTCATCCAGCTGTAAAAAGACCATAGGGATAGCTTCAGGATTTAACCAATTATTGTGAACTATATGAAGCAGAACATCTCCTCGCTGTAGGCCCCACACTGCTGCAATCTAAAACAGCCACAGCCCTGCCTCCTTCCAAATTAATTTCTATACCATCATACAAAAAACAATCAACAGCAAAACAGCAATAAAGAGTTTATTTTAAGGATTCAGTCTTTGTCCCAGCAAATTATATTTTAAACACCATCTATACCAGTACACAAAATAGCTCATAAATGCCCACTTGAATACAAATGGCAAGAAAGAAGGGATCTTCTTGGTATTCAACTTTACAAGACCATTAATTTTGTTATTTTAATGATCTGGGCTATCCGAAATCCAAAAACTTAGTGCAGTATTATACTTAAATTTAAAAACTAACAAAGAAACCCCTAATCATTTCCCTTTTCTGTTCTGTAGTGTCAGCAATTTGCCTGTGTGTGTAAGAGTGGGACTGAGATGTGGTGAGGTGAAAGGGACTCTTTGGCCATACTGTATGTCTGGTCTAAGCACAGTGAGAGAGAGTGTGTGACCTCAACTCCTGTTCCCAGTGAGACCAAACACCCGTGTTGGTCAGTTCAGGATGGGAGAGGAGCTATCACTTTTGTGAAAGATTTTGCTGGCCAAAATACAATGGGTGATCTTGGGCGGTTAAGGGATGTCATCCAGCTCAGTAGAACTTAATAAATCTCCAAATTTGCAGGAACCTGTTGACAAGAGATTTTTGATAGTGCTCCAGTCTAATTTCATGCAAATCATCTTGACTTTTATCTAGGAATGGAGAAGAAAAGGAAACCTAGTATTTTGACTATTAAAAGCTGCAGCGCTGAAAGGAGAAATGGAGGGGCAAATGCAAACCTGTCTATAGTGCCTTTTTGTTCTGTGTTGTTTGTTTGTTTGTTTGTTTGTTTGTTTTGTTTTGTTTTGTTTTGTTTTTTAATTTAAAAACTTGCAATGTGCCATTGATTTT
>NW_008632565.1:0-11139 GCF_000691845.1 Merops nubicus | reverse complement strand
CTGAAAACTGGGGAAGATTTATGAAAAGCATTGCCAAGCAAAACCAGTTTGAGGCTGTAACCTTCCTCTACTTTAATTTTAAGGGGTTTGGTGTGGTTCAGTGTTTGAAGAGTAAAACAAGACTCTTCCAAGCATTACATGTCAGGTACATCAAGTACAGAAATTATCCACATGCTGAAGAATATGTCACTGAGAAAAAAAAAAAAAAAAAAAAAAAAAGCCCAAACAAACACTGAAACAGCTTTTCTTCTCGTAAGAACAGAAAATGAGGTTTTGTAAACTCATTTTCTGGATCAGCTATTTTGATCTAATTGGCAAGAAGAAGTAGGGTATTGCGGATTCTGGATTCAAGACAGAAACAAGAGATAACACAGTAAAGGAAGATTAAAAGAGAAAATTGTTAACAACAATAAAACAAAAAACTGCTGAAATCCTATCTAATGGCAAAAAGAGCAAAATCAGTTTTCATGTGTCTAAAGGTAATGACTGACAGCATCAGTTTCTGGAGCATTCGTCAAAGTGTACTCCTCTCTATTAAATGGAAACCAGAAAAAGTCCATCTCTCATTTTTGATCCACTGTAATCTGGATAATGATTTTTTTTTTTTTTTTCCCAAGCAGGAGAGTATGCGTATTACAGTAGCTACCAATTTAGCAATTAGAAAAAACTGTGATGCAAAATAAGATCTAAACAGATGTCTACATCTCTAGAATTTGTCCATCTGTATGTACAGTTAGATAATACTGTTGTAGAAAAACACTGAAGAATTTAAAGCAATTACATAATTTCAGCAATTTATGGAAGACTGTACAGGGTCTAGATTTCCCAAATATAAGTTTCTAATGTTATTTTAGAGCCTCCAGGGTACTTACTAGACCATGGAAAGTTTACGGAGTCTAAAATGACATGAAATGCCTGTATAGTTCAGGAAAATGGATCCCAATCTTAATGCAACTATCATTTTGTGCTATAGACTCATGACCACGGAGAACATCACTCATGCCTTACAGAGGACCAGGAAAAAAAGGAGAAAATCTGTCAGGCCAAATTTGCACTGTGATCACCCTGTTTTCAATGGCCATTTTGTTTCATGTATCACACAACAGATGTATGGAGAAGGGGAGTCTCAGGGGAGACCTTATCATCCTCTATAGCTATTTGGAAGGAGGTTGTAGCAAGCTGGGGGTTGGACCCTCCTCCCAAGTAACAAGTGATAGGACAAGAGGAAACCACCTCAAGTTGTGTCAGGAGTGGTTTAGATTTGACTTTAGGAAAAATTTCTTCATTGAAAGGGTTGTAAAGTCCTGGAAAAGACTGCCCAGGGAATTGGTCAGTTTACCATACCCAGAGCTGTCTAAAAGACATGTAGACATGGTGCTTAGCAACATGGTTTATTAGTGAATTTAATAGTGTTAAGGTTTATTGTTGGATTTGATGATCTTAAGAATCTTTTCCAACATAAATGATTCTATGATTCTATGAAAAAGGGACTTGAAGGGCTCATTTTCAGAGGATTTGATATTATTGATTAACTGATATTTAGCCTCCTGAGGAATCGCTTCTCATTGTGCAAAATAAGCATAAAAACACTACAAGCAATTAATTGCATGGGTTTTGTACTATGCTTTGAGATGGCCTATCAGCCCTTTATTAATATTAATGAGAAGAATTAGTACCAAAGATCAGGGATCCATGATAGCTGGAAGAACCTGTGAGGACCCTCCAGCTCTCATGCTTTATTATTTTTTAATCAAAGTGGCTGACTTGAAGGCACAAAATTAAAGAACGGAGTCCTTTATGATTCCACAATGATTCAAATTAAAATGATCTATACTTGCATAATTCCAATGAGCCATTTTGTGCTAGTTAAAAACAGTTAAAAATTGCATAAATGCATGATTTAAGGGCTGCAGCTTTCTAATCGTAATGAAAGGGACATTTTTTTGTATATTTCTCAACCTGCACATGTGAACAGAATAAATCTACCACAGAAGAGCAAAAGAAGAAGAATATATTTGATGGCCACATTCTGCTATAAGTTATCTTAAGAAAAGATGGGATTTGGGATTATGGGTAATATTATCTCCTTGTCCAAATAGACAATTATCTTCTTGTAAGTATATAAAATATCCTCTCTTATTTTTATTACAATAGGATTTAAATGCCTCCTCCAAGATGGCTTTTCTGGAAGGCACTGGCTACTCAATAGCTAGTGATAAACTAAGCTGTGAACAGTCCTTCACAAACAACATAAAAATATAAGAGAAGACAGGAATGGAAAGAGAAACAATGAGTAGCCTACGGTCATCGTGTAGGTGAAGAGCAGAACTGGGGCTGCAACCAAAATACAGCGATGCAATAATATTTAACAGACCATACTGCCTATCTAAAATTTGTGTCATTATAATTTAGGTAAATTCAATCAACCAATACGTTTCAGAGAACTGTATTATGTGGTATTGCTACACACATTAAATGAATTAAAGGAGAAAAGAACTCCTTAGACCAGCCTTTTTCCTTTGCATACCTTTCTTGATCCCTGACGAAAATTACATAAGCTATGTAGCACTGACACACACTAGCTAAATGAGGCTTCAGTGTCTGCCTGGCCACTACAGCACAGAAATCAATGTGAGCTGTGAGACACTCCTAGGACTCTAGGAAAATTCTTGGGCCATTATTTTATGCTCAGACCTCTTTTGCTATACCAAGGATAAAGTTTGTTTCCTGAGTGAGCTTATTTCAGGTAGGTGGCATTTGGACGGTGCTGGAAACAGGGCAGCATGGTCATACCGTTAATATTGTGAAGTTCTGGCAAACTGTAGTTCTTAGTTCCTCTCCAAAGTCTTGTCAAAGTGCACTGATCCTAGTGCCTTTAACAAATCCTCAAGGAACCACACTATGGATTGTATATCAAATATCTACCATCAGCATCAAATCCACATATAGTTGAGAGAGTATGTGGCCTCTGTGCATTCAGAAGTCCTAGATCCACAGATCATGAACATGGTGGTCTGTAACAGTCCTTTCAAAGAGTTTACAAGCTAGCCTGTCGCTGTGGATCTAGAAAAGAGAAGTTTTCCACGTGCATAGCTCCTTGTATACTAAGATACCTTATGCAGTTTTAATGGATAGAAATTACAGTGTATGAAAAACAGGAACATTTTACAATTTTCCTGCTAGGAATAAACCACTTCTTTTTTCAAACATATCAAATATCCATGAACTATCCATTTTGTCCCCTTTAGGCATGCCAACAGATTCTGTGAAGCCTTCCTAATGTCACAACTAGAGATCAATATCTACAGAGTTGCTTTTATGTCAATTTTTTACATAAATATTGTGAATGGGGGCATTTGTCTGGTCCCAGTTCCCCAGATGACGTACTGAATTAGGATGATGTACTGGATTAGGATGATGTACTGGATTAGGATAGCTGAAAGGGAGCACAAAGCTCCTGCGATTATTTGTACCAAATGTTGAGGTCCTTAATATCCTAGTCCAAAGAACCAGAACAATTTACATGTAGATCAACTTTTCCTACCCTTCAGTATTAATTGGAAGAGTGCATTGGTTAATTCAGTCCCTGTGGTTCAATTGATACGTTCCCCTAATGAATTTTTATAAGGATATCTATCTTCATCAGCTGTGAGTTCAGTTTTTCGTTATAAAGGTTTAAAATTTGCTTGCTGAAAAATCCAGAAACCTAACTTTAAGCTTCATCTACACTTAAGGCCAGCCTAAGTAAACGCAAATATGTCCTGGAGCATCCAGACTGAAAGCTGGTGAAACTAATCACGCAGTTCCTCTGACACAGGATACAGAAACCTTTGGGACTTATATGAACCCGATAAACTATATTTGCTCTAGTGGATTCTTGACCTTAGCAATGACCTTGTCTCTAACCAGGTCTGAATTTACCCATGGGATTTTTTTAACAGTTATAATAACCTCCAGCTGAGATGGGAGAGAGGGAGAAGGGAACTCAGCTGATGTGAAATATTTTCTTCAGTACACACTGGGGCAACCTCAGTTCAGTTACAACAGTTAATGAATTTATGCCAAACAAGTGTGTATAAAACACTACATCCCCCTTCCCAGATAGATGACAGACACTTCCTTTCCAATTGACAAGTACTACTGACAGTGTATTTTCATTGTGTAAATTCCTTGAGGTGTATATTTGCATCTGCAGCAGCAAACCCCTGCAACACATTGGACCACAGAAACACAGCCACGGATATGAAAGTCTTACACTAGTTGGTTTTCTTTTGTTAGATGCTGTGTCTCCTCTGGTCCAGCTGGAACTTCTAAATAAGCTTCTGTGATTTTGCTTTCTGAAATTTGCAAAAGAAATTTGCTCTGGGACTGAGACCATGCGTGTCAGATAACAAATTTATATGGCTGGCATATAATGTACGTGGCCCAGAATGTAAGGCTTGATAATGGAAAACCTGACAAAATCATAAGTGGTCATAGTGGGCAATGCTATAATACAGTGTTATTATGCCAGGTTTCCAAAAATGTATATTACTCAAGAACTGAAATTACTGTTTGGCAGCCCAGGAGCTTGTAATGCATTGAATAAACTATAGTTTCTGACTAATATTTGCATGCCTGTCTAAGAATATGTAAATGTGACAGTTCCCCTCCTGGAAAAACTAAAATCCCTAATGAATTGAAGGGCCAAACATGCAAATAAACCTCATGATTCACACATGTGTCTCCCATTTAATTTTTCAAAATGTATTTTGCATTTTGATTATGCTACAAAATGCAACATGGAGGGCAGAACAGCAAGAAAAATAGAAGTGTGTGTACAACATATTTTTCATATCAAACAATATGATTTACTTTAATCATTCCAAGAGTAACAAATAACTGCAAGTGCATGCTTTGAATGCCTTCCAGGTGTAGGCAGTCAAACTCAAAAAAACGGTGATGCTGTTTATACATGCACTTTGTAGGCTGTAGGCCTGATTTTTCTCTCAATCACTCCATCTTTCCTCTTGTATCATTATAGTTTTGACTTTATCAAAACTGTCCTTGATTTTTACAGAGGTAAGCGAGAGGAAATCATGCTTTCTGGTGCTTCTGCTCTCTTTGGGTATGATTACACCATTGGATATAACATTCAGTATTACTTATTTAGACCCTCAGATACATCCAACAATGCAAAAACTTTTCTATCAGGAAGAAGGTCACCCAGGAATGGCCCTCAGTTCATCCCTGAGCAATGTGCAGAACTTAGCATTACACTTCCCCAGTCTCTAAGAGGTGTAAGCAGAAGGTATTTAACTGTCACTTGTCCTTCTCAAGGTTATCAAAGACAAAGAGCAGTGGAAGAGAATATCCTCCTTCAAAAAATGTTCTGAAAGAAAAGATAGCAGATGTACTCTGGCAAATCTGGTCGCAGAGATTTTAGGGTATGCATTTGCTCAGTCCTCTGGCTCACAGACTTCAAGCTATTCTCCTCTAAAAGCATAATAGAAAAGAAAAATCTAGCTGCACCTCATCACTTTAGCTCACAGTTAAATCCACTCATGCAATTTAGTGCAACTTCACTTCTAACTGACACAGTTGGGAACCCAGCTTCTGTCACCCACTCTGTAAGGGCAAGCAGAGGCTAGGCTGGGTTGTGGTAACATCTCAAGCTGCAATGAACACGTTTGCCAGGGGTTGCCTCTCAGCATCCAAACACTGGCAATTTACTAGTCCCCATCATAACGGCAAAATATCTGCGAGGCAGAAGTGCCTTACAGATAGTTTAGCTATGGTGTCTTTGCCCCAGATAAAGATTAGAACATTTCAGATCTTCATATTCAAGACAAACTTGTTGTTAAGCTACAGGGTTTTGCATTAATCAGCAAATGGCATCTGCTTTCTTCTCTGTTCAGTGTTGCTGTTGAAAAATTAAAAGGATCAATTTTGTTTTGTTTTGGTCCTGAAAGGTGTTTTTGTCTTCATTCAAAGAGTGAACAAATAAAACTGCTTCCATTTTTTTTTTTCTTTTCCATTTTGAAAAGCTGATTTTTTTTTTTTTTCCAAATACTATTTTTCAGTCAGCTCAGAGGTAATACAAATAATAACCAAGCGAGACCAAAGAAGGCAATTTTTTTTTATAACTGTCAAATAATGACAACATGAAGCAGAGACAAATATCATCCCAAAATTAATCATACAGAATGGCATCACAGCAAATGTCCTCTCTTTGTGCCCAAAAGATGCATTTCATTTTCCTATCTTTATTCACACACAGATTCAGGCAGAGAAAGCTGCCTCCAAAAGCCATTTCTTTAAGATACCACAAAATAGAAAGGTTAATAGTTAACGCTGCTAAGAGTCCCATTATTAAAACTGCTTTGCCATGCAATACCAGGACAAATGGAAAATGAAAATTAGCCTAGACATCTACAACCTCACAAAGGAGATTCAGAGTCTCCGGGGTTGTCATTCCAGCATCTTTACATGATAATCAAGCAGGTTTTTTGTACTTACTGTAGTTAATGCCACCTCTTCCCATTTTCATTTTGTTGCAAGCACAGAAAATATAACCAATAATGTGCATGTTCTTTTTTCTTTGAGGGGAGGAAAGGGGAAAAAAAAGAATTTAATTGACAGATAAAACGGATGTAGAAAGGGTAATTTCATTTTCCATCAGAAGAAGTAAGGTTTTATGTTGGGAATTAAATTAACAGCACATGAAATTGGCTTTTTCTAAGTTCATATTTTTTAAACTTTTTTATAAGAAGAAGAAGAAGGAGAAGAAGAAAGAAAAAGACCCCCAAACCAAGGTAGAGTTGTAAAATGCCTGACAATGAGCACAGATGATTTCCAAAGATGATAAAACTTCTCCATTGTGGTGCAGTTGTGGGCCTGCTTGCTTTTCAATCACTCTGTATTTTCTGCTTGTGTGATACTAAAAACTTATGCTTATAAATGTTTCCTGATTTCTGTGTGTGATGTTCCATCTTCTGACTCCAGCTGGTTTCAAGCTGCACTCCCTATCCCACATCTTTTCCTCTCTTTCCTCAGCTTATTCAAGTTGCCTGCAGGTTGTGATTTATCTTTGCTGTTAATACATTTGTATTCACATAATTTTTTTGCTTCTGTTTGGCTAGGCAAATCTCTATTGGAATACCAATATGTATGGATTTCCATATTGTCACCACTGACAAAATAGCACGGGAGTGAAAAAAATCTAAGTGATGAGCAAGAAAAAAGTATGCAGAAAGGGGAAAAATAATCTTGAAATCACAAATTGTGGTGAGTTCCCCCTCCCACTTTTAATGCATAAAAGTGAACTTAATGAAAAAAAAAAAAAAAAACACTTGATAAAGTTGTGCTTAGGAGAAACAAAGAGGAAATATATAAATAGATCCCTTGATAATTTATCAAGACATGTGTAAAAATAACTATGAACCAAACAAGGACAAAAATGTGCACACACACACACAGAGTTCATATGTGCCCATTAAAAAATAAAGACAAAAGAAAGAAAAAACCTCCATACATTACAACAAACAATGATGACTGACATAGTCAGCTAAAAGCTGAATGGTTTTGACAATTTTTGCTTTATTTGTTAGTTGAAAACAAATGTTCTCAGGCTTAGTCGCACAACAACATCTTTTTAAGTTATTTTTGTTCTTTAAAAATCTGTTACTGTGTTTCAGTAGCAAAACACCCTTTAACACCAGAAGGTCAAATTTTGCAATGCATTTGCCTGGAATTAAATTCCTGCTCAAACCCTCAAGGAGTCTAGTGGAAAGGGTGTTATTTTCAGCCATATCTCACCACTTCAAAAGTCCCTGAAATGAATAACAGGTATGGGTGCTCAGAAACCTTGGACAAATTGTGCTTAGTAAACAAGCAACATTAAAAGCTGAAGTGTGTGTAGTTGGTCATCTAATCTTAAGCAGTCTGATATATTTTGATAGGGGATAGACATATATATGTATGTCTCTGTAGTGAGTTGACCTTGGCCAGATGCCAAATGCCCACATAGCTGCCCTCTCACTCCACTTCTTAGTGGGACAAGGGGTAAAAATGGGATGAAAAAGCTTGTGGATCAGAATAAAGACACTTACCAATTACCACCACAGGCAGAAGAGAGTACTTGGGAGAAAATAATTTAATCTATTACCAATGAAAATAGAATTAAGTAGTGAGAGACTAAGACAAAAAATTCAAACAATGACTTTCTTCCCACCACATCTTCTAGGCTCAGATTCATTCATTCACTCTGAGCCTCTCTACAGCAGCACAGGGGTGTGGGCATGGTTATGATCTGTACACAACAGTTTCCTGCTGCTGTTCCTTCCTTCTACTTGCTTCGTGCTCCAGAATGGATCCTTCCCACATGATGGAGTCTCCTTCAGGAATATCCACCTGCTCCACTGTGGAGTCTCCAGAGGCTTTGCTGTAAGTATCTGCTCCTGCATGGTCCTGTCTGATGGGCTACAGGATAATCTAACCCTCCTTCTGGTCTGCTCCAGATCTGGTGGTTTTGCACTTTTTTAGTTATATTTTCCCAGAGGACCCTCCAACCTTACTGACAGACTCAGATGTGCCCAAGGGTGGGGCTCTTGTGGAACCAGCTGGAACTAACTGGAACTGTCTGCAACCAGCCAAAGGAACCCCAACATCTCCTCACAGAGGGCACCCCTGGAGCCTTTGTGTGTGTATCTGTACATGTGTGTGTGTGTGTGTGTATGCTGCTGTGTGTTCATATGTACATAAGTGATTGTGTAGGTAGCATCATGTGGAGACAAGCTACAATTTCACCTGATGGGATACGATCACAAAGGTCATGTGAAAACCACACAGCTGAGAAGGAGGTGCATCTTTCTTCTGCTAAAGTCCATGTCAATATTGGCCTTAATCAGAGTGATGGTGCCATGGTAAAAACTTGATCAGGGATGGTGGGTGAGACTTCCTAGAAGTGGTCAATGGACAAAAATGATATTCATGTTCATTGTGAGGTGTGATCATCAATACTCAGTGGCACTAGACTTGGTTACTTCAGAGAACTCTGGGCCACATGTCTCCAGATAATATATTCCAACTGATAAAGCAATATAATCAGAGTTGCCAGCAACACAGATGGCTTTTAATCATCTCTTTTTATTTTTAATTTTTTTCTAGCTCCTCACCTGATCATACATACATTTGCTTCCATAATTAGGCCTGTTTTATAGACAGACTTTAATATTGATACAATCAAAATATTCAGATTACTTTTGATGTGACTTGAAAATTAAATGCCTTTGATTTAGATGTAGCTTCCTAAAGCTCTCGGTTATTGTCAGTGGAGAAACTGGACACTTAGAAGGCCACCAAATTTCCACCACCTGATTTTTGGAGTCAACCTCTGCCTACTTACTGTATGTAGGGTGAAGGCGTGTGTATTTGTATACTGAAAAAGAATCAAAGCAACTAACAACAGGTTATAAGTAAATCTTATTCAAGGTGTCTCAGCAGGGGACTTTACTTCTGTTATCTCATTTCTGCTAGATCAGTGAATGCATCAATAAAGCTAAAAGAAGTAAGCATATACAAATTAACACATCAGGCCTTCTCCAATGAGAGTTCAGGCATTTCCCTCCCTTCACATACAGCAGATGTTAGCTGCTGGCTGGCTCCTACACATCTCTCCAGGACACTCTTAGCATCTTGACACGTGCAGTAGCTTTGGTTTAGACCCAGCCTAAGCTCAAAACTAGAAAATGTTAGCGGTTTAATTTGATATAACATTTCCTTGGATGCTCTAGCAGAGGGCATTTCTATTTTCATGTTTAAAACTATGTGATTTTTTTTCACATGTTCCCCCGTCTTGGTTGTTCCATAGCAAAGTGGTAGCAGGGATTCTATGAGCAGATTTAAACATTATCCTAATAACTTCAGTAAGGACAATTCATTTGCTAAGTGGTGGCTATAAAGAAAGAGAACAGGTGGGATTCATCTGCCCTAGCTTAGACAGCCAGCTCTGAGGGAGTCATCCCTTAGAAACAGTGGATGAAAACTGGTACCTCCAAAGACCAATTGCTCTCACTTCAGAATAAGTATCTAAAATAGGCTCAAAGAACCTTTATTTAGAAGTATTTCTTTCCAATAATTAAAAAGAGTCCTTATCATAATTGAGTTCAGATATTCACAGAATCACAGGAGTTGGAAGGCAACTCTGAAGATGATCTAGTCCAACCCCCTTGCAAAAGCAGGTTCCTCTAGAGCAGGTTGCACAAGATCATGTACAAGCCAGTTTTTAATACCTCCAGAGAAGGAGTCTCCACAGCCTCTTTTGGCAGCCTGTTTCCAGTGCTGTCATCCTCAGAGAAGTTCTTTATTGAAAACTAGTTTTTAGACATCAATTAGCAGGTGAGCATAGTCTTGATATGATTTCCAGTTATTTGGGGGCTGGAGAGGCAAACATGGTACAAATTTTCCATCAGTTCAGCAAGCTGACCTTACTCACTTCCTTCCCTGTACTCCCAGCCCCAGTGCAAAGAAGAAACAGGAATATTTACCAGGGATTGAGAAAAATGTGTACAGCTGTCCTTCTCAGCATTGTCCCATGCTTTGATAGGATTGGATGCAGGCTGTGGAACCACACACTTCTTCTGCTGTGGCATCTGTGCAAAAGGTAAAGATATCTAAGTGAATAATTTGAGAGAATGGAACAAACTCTCATAGGATTTAAGAACCTGCACAGATTTTACCACGTTTGGTACTCTGATCAAACTGATTTTGCCCCACCATCTTGGTTTGGGCAATTATTTCATAAGATGAAAATAAAAGACTACAAAAATGAATAGTATTCTGGTCTTGTACAACTATGACTGGAGAGAGGATGAGAGAAAGAAGGAACCTCAGCAAGCAGATAACAATGATGTTACTTAATTCATTACTGTCTTAAATACAGGTAAATGTATGACCCTGAGAGCATTATGCACCTTCCCTCCATAATGAGTGCTAAATCCTAGCTTCTAAGAGCTTCTTTATATCCTTATATACATATAAAGAAACATATACAAATATGTATAACTACACATATCTACTTACACACATATTTATGTGTATATACTTAATATATAATTATACTGATGTAGAATTATATATATAAATATATGTGTGTGTGTG
>NW_008632564.1:860-1314 GCF_000691845.1 Merops nubicus | reverse complement strand
CCCCTCGTTGCCGCAGCCCAGGGGTCCTGGGGAGGGGGGCGGGAGGGAGCGCACCCCACATTTTCCAAGGGGAAAGCTTCTTCTCCTCACCCACGCCACATCAAAGAAAAAAAAAAAAATTAAAACCCAGCCGCATAAAAGACTTGGGGTTAATTTTTCTCCCCCTTGGCTGCCTCTCACACTAGTCAGAACCCCTCCAAACACCTCTTGCTGCCCCCCGAAAACCCCTAAAACCCCAGCCCACAAAAAAAAAAAATTAAAACCCAGCCGCATAAAAGACTTGGGGTTAATTTTTCTCCCCCTTGGCTGCCTCTCACACTAGTCAGAACCCCTCCAAACACCTCTTGCTGCCCCCCGAAAACCCCTAAAACCCCAGCCCACCACCCCGGCCCGCTGCAGGGCCGGATTCCTCTCTACTCACCATTTCCTTTTCATTGGGAACAGTGAGTGAAGG
>NW_008632564.1:237-841 GCF_000691845.1 Merops nubicus | reverse complement strand
ATTTGTAGTAAGTGTTGGGTGGCTTCAGCTGGGTAGGCTCTAATTCCACATCACGTCCAGTTTCCTATTTAGTATGGAGAGCGGAACACTACTGCAATGTGGCCGAGAGAGATAAAACCCCAGCAGTGGCCCGCCTGCCCTGATAAGCTTCTAAACCCATTATTTATGAAATGATTCATTATTATTTGGCAATTTTATCGAAGGAAAGCGGAAAATTATTGCGGGGATATGCATAGGAATAACTCCGGAATGCATGCCTTCTAGCTTTTTATGTGTGTGTGCTTAGATGCTCTTTTTTTGTATTAAAAAAAAAAAAAAAAAAAAAAAAAAAAAAAAAAAAAAGAGTAATAAAATATTGCACTGTGGCTGCCTGCATCTGAATAGCAATTCTTTATTTTAGTCCTCTTGGAGGTTATTATGCCCCTGGTTTTTTTTGTTTGTTTGTTTTGGTTTGGTTTTGGTTTTAATTTATTTTTTTTTATATTTAATATGGAACACCTACTCTGCTCTTAATTAAATTTAATGAGCCAAAATAAATTGTTGGAGATGCTGGGAAGGGGTGTGGGCTGCTTTGGGACAAGAGGAGGTAAATAAAGCACATCGA
>NW_008632564.1:0-206 GCF_000691845.1 Merops nubicus | reverse complement strand
CCTGCACCGTGTGTTGTCGCTGAAGGGCAAAACTGGGGCGAGCTCCCTGTGTCATCGCCCGTGCTGGGGTGGGGGGACGCCGAGATGGGGACTTTGGGTGCCGGGGAGCGGAGCAGGTACGGAGCCGCCACCCGTTGCCCTCGGGAAATTTGGGATGCGAGCGGAGGAGGTGAGAGCTCGGCGAGGAGAGGGGGAAGCGGAAGCGG
>NW_008632563.1:744-1039 GCF_000691845.1 Merops nubicus | reverse complement strand
TGGCACTGGCCATGCAGGAGCTGTGTGAGCACTGCTGGGGAGACAGACCGGTCGCTGACTGGTCAGACTGGCTCCTCCATCCCCTGAATCCTCTCCTTTTGCTTGTTCACTGGGGTATTTTAAAGGGACCAATGTCTTCCCAGCAGAGGGATGGTGGCTCCATGGGAAGGGTTGGCCCCTCCAGGCACCGTGTCCCCAGGCTGAGCTGCCAGGGTGGCACAAGAATGGAGAGTCTCATAGAGTGGTTGCAGATTTTTTCACCCTGGGCTGGAGGAGAGGAGCCCAGCACGGCTGG
>NW_008632563.1:0-721 GCF_000691845.1 Merops nubicus | reverse complement strand
CAGCAACAGGGCTGGGAAAGGGGCCCAGCACCAGCCACCCTGCAGTGCTGAGAGTCACCCATGGGAAAACTGCAGCAAGAGGTTTAGCTGTGGCAAGGGGAGACCTTGGCATGTCCTGGGAGAGCAGTTAGTGTGCACAGGGACAGAGCTGCCGTCCCTCAGGAGGATGGAGATGTCCCTCCTGGTGCACAGCTGAGCAGGGCTATGGCTGGGCTGGGGGCTGTTCCTTGGAAAGCTTCAGAACATCTCCCTTTTCACTTCCCTTTCTCTTGGGTGAACGCATGTGCCCTGGGCAACTATTTTTAGGCTGCTGCTCACTGTCTGGTTTCCCCTGGGGATGCTGAGCAGGTTCTGGGAGCTCCAGCTGTCTCTCGAGCAGCATGAGAGATGCTTTGCTTCCTGGGCTCCTTCCTTCATCCCTCAGCACGTGCAGCAGCTCTGCTGCTCTCCTGCAGCTGCCCTGGCACAGGAGAGCCCCTCACAAGCCCCTCGCCAGGGCTGGCAGTGCCAGCGCTCCTGGGATGGGCAGGATGGCCTCGCCCAGGGAGGGGGGTTCACCTTCACCCCAAGTGCATTTCCCTGCTCCGGGGGGTCTTCTGGATTTTATACCTTGTGGTTGCTGCAGATTTTGGGGTGCAGGTGAGGGTCTGCTCATCACATTTGCACACTGGGGCTGGGGTGGGGGCTGTGTGGGGCAGGGATGGGCGCTGTGAGGGGCTGG
>NW_008632562.1:636-2333 GCF_000691845.1 Merops nubicus | reverse complement strand
TCCAACCCTTATGATTCTATGATTCCCCAGTTTTTCAGACACACTTTGTAACAACTGCTTGGAACTGCCAAAATCCATGCTGTCTGCTGATTTTTTATTAAAAGGAATTACTGAGCATATTGATGGTAATACAAGTTCCCCTCTGACTTCACCTCTGCCCTCATTACAGGACTGCTGAAATACTGATTTTTGCTTCACAAGCATGATATTTCTTTCTCTTACGCAACTTTGCAGTGCTGCCAGTGGAGAGATGAGACAATAGTCAGAAAGACCATCCACGCTTTACAGCCTTCTGCCTGAAGGGACCACCCAGGAGCCATGATGGGATTTTGGCTCTTCATGACACCTAACAGCATCCAGAAAGTGTGTGGGAAATCTGGCACAGCGCTCGCTTCCATTTGCTATTTCTCTGCTGTCCTGTTCACCTCCTCCCAACCCTCCTCCAAGACGCTTATCCTGGTAACTGCCTGGATTCACCTGGCAGCTGGCAGCATTTCAGGGAGCTGTTATGAGAAGCATTTGTCCACAGCCCCCCAGGTTCTCTTGAGCAGAAGCATCCATAGCAAGGATCCATGCCAGACAGTGGGCTTGGTCACTCCTCCATTCCTTGAGGAGAGCCTCCTCTGGAGGCAGCAAAGGTCTCCCACCCTGCCTGGCCTCCTGGACCCCCTGCAGCATTCGCACCCTTGCCTCAACCACAGTGCTGGTGCCTTGCTGGTATCTGACTGCACACCACATGGCTATCAGGCACAGGTGCCACTTGCCAACACCGATCAGGCCAAGGCTGCATGGAGCTTTTTCCTAGGAAAATGAGCAGAGAATCGTTCAGGTCACGGCCTGCCCTTGGAGTGCAGCAAAGTTAGCAGCTCCTCACTGCACCTCCTTGCACTTGGCTGCCAAACTCTGCAACAGGTACTGACCTAGAGACATACTGGTGCTCCTGGAAAGATACAAACTTGATCTTTGGCATCCACGTGAGAATCATCTGCACAGCAGCAGACTGTTGTTCTAGGATGGATTTGCCTACCCTTAGCCCTACCTATGACCCTATAACGTTATTCACCCCTCCAGCTCACACAGAAAGGACAGGGGTTTCTGCTGTATTTTACGTCAGGACGAACACACACCCTGCAGCAGCCTCCTGCGTGCAAGATGTGTGTGGTTCCTTACTTGGTTTCCTCTTTCTGAAAATATCATTCCTCTCTGCTTTTTTAGCTGGCAGGGTAAACAAAATCAGTGTTGGAACTTTGCAGTATGGGCTGTTAAAATCCTCTCATATCCAGTTCCTGCCTGAAAACACATTGTCTATTCAAAGTAGTGAAAACAATGTTTCCTCCTATCTCTGTATCTGCTAAAACTGGTCCAAGCATTTTTGCCACCAGCTGAATATATATTCCTTGCTGTTTTTACAGTACATGTTAAAAAATATAAATGATACTTTTTAGAACATACAGTTTTAACCATTCATCATTTCACTTTTGAAAAAAGACACAAACAGATTTCCAGAACAACAGACCTGGAAAGAGACTTGCACACAATGCTGCAAGAAAGGTGAGACTGAGGTTTCATCAAAGCCAAGCCTCCCTGGAGCCCAAGCAGACCCAGAATAAATATGTAGCCTTGAGTAGTCCAGCTCCAGAATATGTTACCACCACACAATAACCTAAAAACTGTTTTTAGTACCCCTTTCCTGCCCC
>NW_008632562.1:365-623 GCF_000691845.1 Merops nubicus | reverse complement strand
CCCCCCCCCCCCCAAAAAAGCAAGGAGAGATATGCCTCCGAATGAGCAGGAACAGAGACACAGGCTATTGAAAAGAAACGGAAACGCTGGTCAGTCATTTCTGTGTTAGACACTGTCTGTATTGCCACAAAACCCCCAGATTTCTGCTCCACATCGTGTTGTTTCTCACAGATTCCCACACATCATTGCAGTGGTAAACTACACTCACTTTTTGCGAATCAAACATGCTGATTCAGTACTCCCTAATAAAATTTAGTA
>NW_008632562.1:0-209 GCF_000691845.1 Merops nubicus | reverse complement strand
AAGTTCCTGCAGCTCGATATGCTGGCAACGCTGTCAGACTGAGGAAGCTGGTGTTTTGTGACTGGCCAGAGGAAAATGGCGAATGCGTGGAGGTGATGAGAAGAGGAAGGTGCAGGATACAAATTAATTTGACCTTCACCGCTTCACAGCCTGTGCTGGACTTAATGCGTGGCCGGCAAGAGTCTCCTCGGAAAGCTGTTGCTTTCCCA
>NW_008632561.1:3144-17862 GCF_000691845.1 Merops nubicus | reverse complement strand
GGTGCGGAATAGGCAGAGCCGGGGAAGGAGGCAGCCCCCGGAGAGGGCGGCTGAGGGGGATCCCCTCGTACCGAAGGGAGGAGCCTCAGCGTGGGGTCAAGGCTCTGAGAGAAGCGACCCTGCTGCGCGAGAGGGAAGAAAGCTCATTTCAGAAGAATTAAAACAAAACAAAACCAATCTTACGAGAGGTTATACAAACCAGGGGGAAGAGACAGCTTCCCTCACAGTAAAAGTTAATTGAAAGGGGTGGGTGGCTGTTTGCCAGAGAGGAAAGCACCTCAGGAGCAGGACAGAGAGGTCTTGTCACCCCCAGGGACGGGGAGAGAGCTCCCTGTAGAAAGGCAAAAAAGCCTTGAGGATTCATTCTCTGCAATTTCCAGGTTTATCAGCAATCACTAGAGACTTCCTTGCCAAAATGGCTTTTCTTGCGCCATTAAAGAAGTAAACCTGTCAAATTAGGAAAGTGACTTAATTCTTGAATCATGCAATCCTGGTTTAGGAATTAATTCTGTTAATCATAAATTAATAATTTCCCTCATCCAGTGTTTGAAATTACATTTTGCTTAAATTATATTCCACACACTAGGTAGATCACTTCTTAAATGAAGCCACTGAGTACATTTAACTTGGAGAGACACATGCTTAAGCATGACAAGCACCAGTACATTTAACAATTAGATCTGGGTCTGCAACACCACTGTTTGTATGTGAAGATACAATCTGATACCATTTTGTCGTACCTGAGAACTTCTTATAAGCTTGACCACAGTTCCACATTACAAACTGTAACACAGGAAAGACAAGACTAGCAATATCTTTAAGCTTTTAACAGTTTTAAAGGGTCCACTCCCCACGTTCAGAAAAGTTCATAAGTGTCATTATTTTCTTTTTATTTGTTCTCAATATTCGTTTTTGCCCAAAATAGTGTGAAAAATGCATGAAAAATGCAGTTAATCTGTTTAGCTTGTTGATACAGTGAAATTACCACCCATTTAAATTTTGCATACATCTGCAACTTTAGCAAATAAATTCTATGTTAAATTCTCGATCTTTGTTTCTGTTGTTTGGTGATCCTACTTTCATCTCAGGCCTGTAATATATACAGAAAAAGCCATCAATGTGGTAATATGGGTAGATGGTAGAATTACTAATGTTGTGTCCTGTACATTCTGGAAATCATGCCTAATACTTTAATATTTCTTTAATTTTCAGGGCTGTCACAGTAAGTATAGAACTTACTTTTATGAGCATGGAAAATACACGTAATGAAAGATTTTCATCTGCATCGTCAGATGACACTGAGTGCTACCTATATCCAAAGCGAATTAAAATACAAAGTAGTCAAAAAATCACAGAGAAAGAGGAGCAGCAAAAGCTAGAAGAAAGCATATGCTGTGCAGACAGATGCCAAACATCACCATGTGAACCTACATATTTATCAGAAAGACAGAACTGGGCAATAGAAAAGCAAAGCTGTGATACAGAAAGAAAAACTTCTATGAGAGATATTTTCCATTTTCAAACTTGTAGTAATGAAAGATTACCATGTAAAGTATCAGAAAATAAACTGTCCATCAAAAAATGGAGTCCTGAAAATGAAGACCAAACTACCACAGAAGATGTAATGTCACAGAGTGTGCGCAGGCAGCCTCTCAAAAGAGAGTCGCTCAGTGTGTGGAGTGCTTCTAACACATGTGAAAATCTACAGGTACTAAATCCACCCCAGCTGCAGCCCAACAACAATACAGAACAAAATAATAAAAGAAATGGCCGTGAACTCAAACAAAATTCTTCAGTTACATCCTTACATGGAGACTTCTTTCACAGGGAATTAAATCATAAGTCTGTCTCTGACAAAAAGCAGAAACAACACCTGCTTTTTCAAATTCCATTTTTATGTGGTACCAGTTCTGTGTTTTCACACACAGAGCATAAGAAAAATAATGTTCAGAAAAGTTGTTCTACAGAAAATAAAAATTATTCCAGCAGTGATAATGAAACTACTGCAGAAGGAGATAAGAAAGAAAAAAAACCCTCTTCATATACAATTCCAACATTAAAACCTTTTAAAAGTATACAACCACTGAAAATCCCTACTTTTCTACTTCCTAGCATTTCAAATAAAATAAATAGCAAAATGCTATCAACTAATTTGGAGGAGGTGGATTGGAAGAATTTTAAAAGCCAGCCATCTTTGATGCAATCTAAACGCATACAAGGTGTGCAAAAAATGCCTCAGATAGGGACACAAAAATTGCAAAATGAAAGCAGCATAAAAGCTTCAATTGTTGGTTCTGAATTTAAAGAAAATAATTACCTATCAATTAGCAAACAAGAGCACAGTGCTTGGGCAGAAGGAGGAAAAGGATCTGTAACTTATTTCAGAGGCAACAGCACTGATGCTGAATGCAATCAGATATTTGCTGAAAATTATTTGAAAGATGAAATGCTGCAGGATTCAGATGCCGATGATGTCCAGGAGTCAAAGATTCACATCTACATTAGTGCTAAAAACATTCAGTGTGAGAAATGTGTCAGCTGTAATGATCTTTTGATGAGAATGGGGAAGAAAAGCAGTAATGAGAACATGGGAATGTGTAATACACAGACATGTATTCCAGTAATACCAGGGCCATTAGAGAAAAAAAAGTTAGACATACACTGTGGTGTGCATAATTCCAACAGTGATAGCAGTTTGTATGAAACAGAGTCAAAACGCTGTACAAAAGAAATACTTGATTTCAAAAGATATTTAACTAAAGACATTATATTTGAAAGACATTGTCCTTGCCTTATTGTGCAGAATTTTGCAGGTAAGAAAGTGAGTTGCAGTACATTTAGGGGAAAGGAAATGTTCAAGTTAAAGTTTTCACTTCAAAACGTGTTGTTTGGGTGGGTCAGGACATGGACTGAATCTTTCTATGAAGATACTCCCAGTTGTCAGGATGACAATGTTGTACGTTGGTTTAATTTTTATGAAACATTAAATGAGCAGCATGATGCTCAAGAGCTAGTGAAGAGCAACATGAATAGGAACCACCCCTGTAAAATATGCGTTTGTCTGCTGGCTGTTATTTTAAAGCATCTGAAGGTAGAACTACAAAGCACAATTCTTCCTTCCTTTTCCAGTGGCAGAAATGCTTTCTTGCCAACTGAAGGAAAGTCTATGCAAGTTGAGAAACACTTTCTATGTGGCAGAAAGCAAGATCAGATGTGCAAGATAAGAAGCAAGATAAACTTGTGCATGGATAATACTTTGAGACAAACTACAGAATTTAATAAAAAAGGAGAAAATTATCCAGGCTTTCTAAGTTCTAAATTTGTGGAAAACACTTTTTTTGAACTACATAATGGAAGTCAGAGAAGCTATTGTTCTACATCTTTAGGTGAAGAACAGTCCACTTCACTAGAAAGAGGAACCCTCTTTCACTACCAGAAAAGTGGATTATGTAAGGGAAGGCATGTCAGAAAGCACCACCTCTTATCCAGAAGGAGTGAAGGGTTTAGCACCTGTTTGAGGTCAGTCAGTCACAAAAACAGTATGAAAAAGAAAATTTTAGTTGCTAAATGCCTAATCTTGCTGCAGGACACTTTTCATTGTTCTTTGCTGGACAAGATGTATTGCTGCAATGTCACAAAAATACAGTATCTGATTAGAGCAAATCTTAGATTTTGGAGTTACTTACCTGGTCACACACAATTTGAAAGGGTAAATAGTAAATGTACAAACCAGGAAACCGCATTAGCCACAGTAAAACAGGACAAGAAGAAACAAAGTAAAATGTTTACTAGTTCTTTTTGTACAGGAAGATTGAAAGCTCTCCCTTTTGTTTTATGTGAAAATAAGAAACATGAAAGAAACAGGTGTAGAAATTGCATAACAGCTACAAATGAAGTCACAAATGAAGTGACATATGCCATGACAAAACATGTGAGTACTTATAGAAATGGTGATAAAAAAGAATGTGTTAACTCAAAAGAGTTGCAAATAAATTCTCATAATTTTCTTCCTAAAAAATCTTTTTCTATTTTTGACACATATGAAAAAATTCCCCTTAGTACTGATTCTGAAGACTTCGACCAGATCCCAGTTGCAAACCAAGACAATTCTGTCAAAAAAAAGTTGCCTGAAGAAAATGAAGTCACCAATTCTAAAGAGGTTCATCATTTGCTTGCTAAATCAAATGATGTCTTAATTCTACCTGAGCCATCAAAAACAACTATGGAAAAATGTGATTCCCTCATGTTACAAGATAGCCAGACAAACAAACCTGAATATTGCAAAAAAATAGCTACAAGCAGCTCACATTTAGCAAATAAAAAAGTAGAAGACCAAAATACTTATTTAAATTTTGAAAGCTTCTTTCCTAATTCCTCAGACACTTTTCAGCCTGTCACTTTGCCATTAGATAGCAGCTCTTTTGCCAAAAAAGACAGCGTATTAAGTGAAGGTGGACACTGCAGGAGTTCCTCAAGTGCAGAAAAACAAAAACAAAATGAAAAAGTGAATGCCAGTGTAGAGTGCCTGCCCACAGGAAGCCCTGCTGTGACAGAGACACACCTGCAATTCCAGGGCAGAGAAACAGGGTGGTTTTCTTTGCAAGGGCATACACAGGAACATAAGGCAGCCAGTTTAGAGCCAGCAACTTTGAAACAACATCTTGAATATGTAGAAGAACAGGAAGAGATAAATGATGAACAAATAGATGCAACTAATGAAAGTCAATGTGAGGCTGGAATGAATGACTTGATTATGTCATATTCAGAAGATGAATCTAAAGCATTCATTGCTGCAGAAGATAAATTAAAAATGCATTTATCCATAATGAACAATGGATGCCTTGAAGATGTAAAAGATAAGTATTTACCTTTTGAAAATAAAATCACATATAAATTTGAACTGAAGAGAGAATTTGGTTTAGTGCTAGAAGAGCTACATATGTTTCATGAAATTAGCAAGGGAAATGAAAACAATTTATCTAGTTTGGAAACAAACTCACAAAATTATTGTGAATTAAATAATTCTGAGGGGAGAGATGAAAATCTGACAAGTGTTTCTCAAAATAAATTATCTATTTCTTCTCCAATCTCTGGTACTATAGAAGAGCAAAACATAATTGACAGTAATGAAAGCTCATTAAATGAAAAGATATCAAATAAAAATGAAGACCAAAAAGTATCTAAGGAAAATGGTATTTCAAGACTGTCAAGTGAAGAGCAGCTGCATTCACCTATTGAAGAAGGTAAGCACAGGGAATTATTGGATATTATGTTGAGAAGCAAATTTAAATTTTAGGCAATATTTGGTTTACTTTGAAGGTCTGTTTCTCAGCTTAAGTAATTCCATAACAATAACTGAGTTTTCGTCAAATTGTACAAGGTTTGTCAGACAAAAGTTACTTGCCTATGAGTAGCCAAGTGCAAAACCTGACACTTGTGCTGCCGCCTGCACACTGTGCTGTAGCAGTTGCAGCTCAGGATTCAGTCAGACAGTTCTGGGCTTGCTCAAACCTGTCTTCATGGAAATTCCATTATGGATTATGTCTTTTGTCTTGGATTTCATCATACTAAGCTCTAAAATCCCTAATGTAGTCAAAACCTCAATAAAATGCACATTTATGGAGAGAATAATAGAATAGTTCAGGTTGGAAGGGACCTTTAAAGATCATCTAGTCCAACCTCCCTTCAGTGAGTGGTGACATCTTTAACTAGATGAAGTTGCTCAGAGTCCCATTCAACCTGACCTGGAATGTTTCCAGGGATGAGTTCTACTAAAGATTTTTGTAGTGTTATAAAAATCAGCTTCATTTTTTCAAAATGTATTTTGACTCATATTCAGGAGGCAATATTAATGAGGAGCTGAACTGTCACAGAAAATTCTTGTGGAGTTAGGTGGCTTCCAGGTCAGGTTCTCACAAAACTTAGGCAGTACTAGAGTTATATTTGTTTAAAGTTTAGATGCTGTCTTTTTAATTATTATTATATTTTTCCCATAAAAAAAAAAAACAAACCAGAATCCTCACTCCAAACAGTATGTGGGAAATCCACTTTGTAAACACAAGCACCCCTACCCCATTTGCTGCAGAAACAAGAGTTGTTTAGTCAGTAAAGGAAGGACACCAAGGAGAAAATCATTTGAATGATGTGACTTCTTTTACAAATAGCTCCTATGTGATAAGTAAATTATTTGGGCAGTTTTCAAACAGTGTGTTTATCAGATTTTGTACCTGAACTTCAGTTTGCAGAAGTGACAAGTTCTCACAGCTGCAAATAAAATCAATAAGAGATACACCTTGGTCATACTTGGTAAATGATCTGATGAAAATGCAGCCATCTCAAATTTAGCATCTGAAACCAATTTCTCATGGACTTGTCTCTAAATTTCTAGAGTGAAGTTGCAGAAGTTTTGTGAAGGTAATTAGTGTTTGTGAAGCAATTAGAAAAGTGTCACAGAATAGCCCCGGAGGGAACTCTGCTCAGTGGAGTTTTAACAATATAACGTGCTGTAAGTTACATCTGCATGTCAAGCCCCAGAGAATGAAAACCTAACAGAGACTGGATACATTCCTCCTGAGCAACCACTTTTCTGCTTAAGTCTGGAGTAAGAAGGTCCAACTGGACAAAATATGTTAACAAAGGATTAAAAACTGCATCTTTGCATCTATGCAAAGGAAAATTTCCTGAGGTGTATCAAGAGCTTTTGGCAAGGCTCTGAGAGTGAGACTTCATAACTTCGTTAATGTTTCCTGTGACATGCACATATGTAATTTGCTTACATCAACAAGAACCACAAATAGTAACTAGGTGAAACACATTTAGCTATTTGTTTATTGAAATCAGTTAAAATCTTAAATGTTGTGTTTATGCTTCTGCTTTAAGGCTATTTTGATGTGGCTTGTAAAAAGCCATATACATGGAACCCTGCTTTTTTATCCTGCACACTTTTTAAGGAGGAAAACTATAACTTACAGGAACAGAGAGGTAAGAGTAATATTATTTATACAACAAATAGCAGTGCTAATAAACGTTTCTCAAACATTTGTATTTATTTCTTCCCTTTTTACCTTTCTGTGACAGTCACGTTAATTGTCGGTTGCTGGAAAGCTGTCCTGTCTTTGGCTTTGGGTCACAGAGCACGCCAGGCAGATGAGACTCTTTGTTCTTTGGATAAAATAAAGAACTTGTAACAATGTGGGGTTTCCTTTTTTGCATCTTTTGGAGCCATTTGTACCACACATCTTTGGGCCTCCAATCATTGTGGTACAGCCAAAATATGCTACCAGGAGAATGTTATTTGACATACTTTTCTTGGAAGAGTTACTATTTTGGAAGGAAATTCAGAAGGATATTGCCAATTGATCTATTAGGATTTCAAAAAGCATCCTTTTGCATTTTTTCCAACACTTGGAAGCATTTAGTAAAACAAAGCCATTAGCTTGTTCTGAAATGAAAAAACTAAAACATTGTGAGGAAAAGGCTATAGATAACTTCTGTTTCAATAACTATAGATGTTTTCATTTTTATTCCCCATTGCACCTCTTAAAACTGATGCACACTTTGCTGTTCTTAGAATTCAGAAAGTTGTTTCCTCCATTCAGGCCATTCTGTGAAATAATGAGGCTGAAAATCTTGAACACTTACAGGTGACCTCTGATGTCCTTTTCACCTGTATTTTCATGAAGTTGTCTTTTGATTATGTTTCATTTATCAAATGCAAAACGTTACAGAGAATTCCCTTCTACTTTTTTACTGTTTATCACTGCTCTATAAGGTGTTATTTGTTTGTTTGTCTGGCAGGTGGATTCTGATTTCTGACTATTGTACCAGGGGTTGTTCATGCTTTGGGAAAATCTGGATTCCAGAATGCACAAGGTGGTTGATATTAACTTCTTCTTGGAAGTTTTGTTCAGGTGTCACTGAAGCTTGCTAACTGGAGCTCCTGCAGAAGGTCAGGAGATGACTGAACCTGGATCATCTTCCCTTTCTTCTTTCCCTGCTGTTTTGGGCCACAGGGCCAAGGACAAATAAAAACAGACATTTCTCCTTTGCTCTTAGCAGTAACTATTTCCTTTGCATTGCTTCCTTGTCTTTTTCATGTTTCCATCTGAGCTTCTCCAAAAACATTTGGAAGGAAACCTCAGCAATGAGTGACTCCTTTCTCCCCCATGATTGCTGAGAAATCGTGCAGGCTTCTAGTGAGATAGCAGATTTCTAAGCCCCATTTATTTAAGCCCCATTCTTTGCCCTATTTCCAGGGCTTTGTTAGCATCAATGGGCAGCTAATGTACTTCCAGTAGAAGAAGATGGAAAAGTGTAATGTTCTCCTCAATGTTCTCCTTGTCAGTTTTCTCAGCTGATAGTGAATAGGGGACTGCTGAGTCTCTTCACTCCCTGAGGAGGTACATTGCTTCTGTGCTGTAATGTATGGTTGGCACAGACAGTTCTCTTTCATTTACACTGAATGTTGCCTTAGAGATCATTCTGCAGTGAGGACTAGATCTGTTTTTGTCAGGGGGAGTACTACATTTACTGTACTGATAGGAGTTAGTGGCAGAAGTTTTGCTGATGTGTGGCTGTCTCCCTCTATTTTTCATTAGGATTCTGAGCCATGACTTGTCCTCTCACATGATTTGGGTTGGTTCTGTATCTTGGATGCGATCACTCAGTTTCTGCTATGGAATCCAAGCCTGATAATTTAGCCAACTTAGTTGCCAAAACGGTGGCTCAATCCATCATATTGCTCCTATGCTTAGAAGATTAGGAGGTACAGGTTTTGTACTTGCTGGCTTCAATGAGTCCTTTGTTTGACTTCTCTCTGTTCACATGAAGTGGCTGTTGCCTCAGAAACTGTGACTGTTTTGGAGATACCTAGGTGGGACAAGAAGATTTATACCTCAGCAGCTTTACAATTCAGCATGACTAACTGCCGTGCTTTACTGGCTATATATAAACCCATAGATTGACTTTTAGTGCATGCAGTTCCTCTTCCAGCTGACTCTTAGGAGTCTTATAAAAGGCATAGCAGCACTACTATCTCATCACTGACTGAAGAATGGAGCTTTGGGAGTTTTTATCATCCCATCATTTAGAATTCTTGTGAAAGGCTTAGAGAATTTTCTTTCTCCCTTTAGCAGGATTCCAGCTGAATGCCTAAGGCTCTGGTGAGCTCATGATTTGATATCCTAGCTAATTGCTCAGTGCTTCATCATTTTATAGAATAATGGAAAACAGAACTGGAAAAGATCTTGAGAAACTAAACACCTTCTTGTGTGATTGTTACTTCTCCCAGATGACTCATTGTCCTAATCTCAGTTTACAAGGTCATGGTCTTCCATTCTTCCCCAGAATGAGTGGCACATGACAAAGCATCATGATTATTGTCACCAGTAGAGTGATGCCAAGCTCTGTAATTTGGTTTTGTGCCTCTAAACCCTCAGACTAACGGTAAGTATTGAAGTCCACTTCTCTCAGCACGTCCTCTCTGTCCCAGAACGGTAATTTGTGCCAAACTATGTGACTTGGCCAGTCTGCAGGGAAAGTTAAGTCATATTAGGCTGTGCATCCTTCTAATTAGAAGGAATATACCTCTGCCCCAGCTGTTAGCATTTCAATTTCCACCCAAAAGAATAAATTAGATGCTCTATAGCTGAGCAAATTGGAGATGGTACAGGATGCAGTAAAGCACTGAGAAGCTGCAATTAATGTTCATCTAGTTTACATATCTTGGCAGTATGTAATTCTGGTGTGTATCATATGGAGCTCTGGGTTTCTTTTCACTTTTTTTTTTTTATTTTTACTACAGGATACTTTGTGCTGCAAGATGTTATAAGAGTACAGCCTCTTAAAACATGCAAGGGCCCCATCAGGATTGGGCTGTCAAGAAAAGCTCGGCCCAAACAGCTTCATCCTTATCTGAAATGACTTACTGGCTTCTTTTACCAGGCTTCAAATAGAATCACTCTGCTTGAAAACTGTTGAAATGTTTTCATGTTAAGCTTTTCTGTTGATAGTTTGATCTTTGTGGTTTATGGGTTTTTTAGATATTAATATTGCAGTGTTTGCTAGTGATTTATTTAGGAAAACTCCTGTGAATATTTGATAGCAGAGAGATTTATAATGAATGTTTACTACTAGAAGTTTTAATGGCAAGATGAGGCCCTTTTAAAGTTTATGTAATATTAATAAAATCTGACATGTATTTTTCATCTATTAAAATATACGGTTGAACATTTCTGTCATACTCAGAAATTCTTAGAATCCTCTCTGTGTTTATATAGTTTTAAAAACTCAAGATTTTTAAAGGGATTCATTACACGGGATTTTAAAGGGATTTGTTACAAATGTTTAGAAAGGTGTAGAAGAGAATTTCAGGAAACTAAAATTAGATTATTAAATAGGAAGATTATGGTTTAGGCTTCAGAGGTCGTTTCATCTCATGTACTTTCAGTTCCATGCACTTGTCCTATTAGACAAAGAAAACTCTTGAATTTCAATGCAGAGGTGGGAAGGAGGAAAATTATAAATGAAAAGTACAAATAAGAAGATAGAATGTCTTATTATTCTGAGGGTTCCTTTGCATACAATGTGGAGGCAAAACATCAGTACATAAATTCTGGGGCTATATATCTCAAAAAAAACCCAGAGAAACTTGGGCTGATCTGGAGCATACACATATTGGTGAGGGACGCTTGTTAATTATTGTTATTATACTATTCTATATTTATTTTACCTAACAAAGAATAGTGACATATTCAACCGAATAAGAGAGCAGCAAGAAGCAAACATGGGTGAATTCTAAAAAAAAAAGAAATCACTGAACTGTCAGAAGAGTAATGCAGTAACAGATCTCAAGAAGAAAGCTGTACCCCTCTGTGTGACTGCACAAAGTTTTCCCGGAAGAGCAGATTTTACATCGCAGTGGTTGACAATTTTGCTATGACAAGCATTACTAAATAGTGATGGAATGATGATAAACCCCAGTACAAATAATACTTAATTGCAGCTGACACAAGGAATGCTGAGCAAGCTGAATGGATAGGAAAGTCGATTTATCACCATAAAATAGATGAATAGATAAATTATTCTATAGAATCTATAGCAACAGTGCAAAGATTAAGTCATTACACAGTTTAATCTATTTAACAGCAACCTTCAGAATATGTCATCTGTAATGGTAAATATATCGGTATTATCCTACAGGAATCTAAATAAGCAAAGGAAGTTCAGGACACAATCCTGAGCAGAATCAATGAAACAATAAAATCAAAGAAAACGGTTATAACTTCATATATAATTTCTGTTATTCTCATGTGAAATAGTAAAAATGTCAAACGAACATTTATTTCTATGAGCATCTTGTTCTAAAACATGGGTTTCTAAGCTTATCTGTGGGCCATAGGTTGTCTGAAAGGTAAGAGCTATGCACCTGGTCTAAAAATAATTTTAAACAGTAAAACTTACTGAATTGCCTGTTAAAAATTTGATGATGCAGGTATAAAATCATCCATGCTAATGGAAAGCGTATTTCTGGATGTCACGGGACAAGAAATTATCTTTCCTTCATCAGTAGGCCTAATCTATGTACAAGTTTTGAAAGGGGTAAGCAAATGGACAACTAGAAAACAAATTCAGAAGCAGCTCAGCAGCAGCTCCGAGGAGGGCAGGGCCATTAGTCAGCTCCCTGGGGACTGTGCCAAGGAGCATGAGGAGCCCAGGCAGCTGCACGGACACGGGGTGCACTAGACTTGGCAACACCTTCACCATCAGCAGCAGACCTCTGTCTCAGAGAGGATAGCTGGGCATTATAGATCAGGGTGACAGGGCAGAGGAGCCTGTGGGCTTGTGGTTGGCAGCAACCCCTAAATGGCAACTAAGGGTTGCCACTTTGTCTTCATCCTACTTAGTTTCATCCCTTTTAGGTGTGGGCTTTGGATTTTATCAGTTGTGAATACACAGTGAAGGAAGGCTGGTGTCTCAGTGCTCTGTAAAAAGTATCTGCCTAAGTTTCTTTGGATCCCAGTAAGTAGCAACTCATCAAAATTCTTTAGCTGTGTATTCTTTATTGTGTACCTGGTACAGAATAAGGAGAGCTGGTCTATAGGCATCTGAATGTCCCCCCTGGAGTTTTGTCCTCACAGATGGGTAAACAGTTTCTTTAGTGCTGCCCAATGTGAAATGGATGTCCTGCCAATAGCTTATCTCTTGCAGATTTGTACAGGTTGATGGTTACAATAGGAGTATTCTGTACAATTGGGGAGTGATGCTTCTGTATTTACGACACATTCTCTCACCTCTTTGGGAATCCCTGCCTCTGTGTCATTCCCCATCCTGCACCTCTGGTGAGAAACGATGTCTTTACTCACAGAGCTGTTTTCCCATAGACTCTTCCTGCTTTGGCCTGTGATCATTAATGAAGCCTGGGAATACAATGAAAACATTACATTCATAGTAATTGTGGGGCACCTCTGATGGCTATGGCTTGAAAATACACATACCATTTCTGTCCTAGCACAGCTGGGCACTCCCAGTGTCCAGAGATGGCAATACCAAGTGCCTACCACCTTAAAAAAGCCACTAACCATAGAACTTCACAATTCAGTGCAAGAACTTCAGCCAGAGCACGTGCATCTGCAACCAACTTCCACAACACCAACTGATCAGCGTTGGTAATGCCCAGGGGTCAAGGCCTTAACTGCCTAGGATGGAAGCCTCATGACTCTGATTCTTTGCTATGAGCATCCAACAGGGAGGCATGAGAATGGTATTCATCAATCTGAAATCAGATACCTCAGTGAAAGTTGGGCATTGGTGTAGGGACATAATGTGACCCCACCGAAGGGTACCTGTAATGAGTGTTAACATAGCTAATTCTGAAACTAAAGAATACACTGTTCCTTGAAATACCTGGGTGATTTTGTTCTGCCTTATACCGAACTTTGGGATGCCTGGAAACTCAGGTTATACTAAAATCTGCAGGAATTATGATTCCATTAAATTACCTTATCATTGTTTATAGACCAAATTATACTTCCACTGAAGCACTTTGCTGTCTAGTAAGAAGTTAAGATACAAAAATCCTGATACAAGACAGGAAATATTTTTAACATATTCAAGAGTTAGGTGGTTATATTTAACTGTCTATACAATTTATATACAATTTATAGAATTCAGGAATATGCTTATTTTTAAACCAATGAACTCCCCTGTTTTTACAAAATGTTTCTTTATCTGATGCTTTTAAATGAAGACACTGCAGTGCTCTTGTGCACAGATTACAGAGATAAAAAGGCTGCTTTTTCAGGACGAGTGACAAAGTCTTAAATTCATTGATATTATACTCGATGGCAAATCTCCTTGTGTTTAATGGTGCAAAGCTTGTGAGAGAATGCTCCAAAATACCCTGGAAAACATACTGGAAATACAAAATTTTATCTTCAAACTTTAAAAATATCCACAAAAAATAATCCCCAACAGATAATCAATCAAGTAAAAGAACAGAAACTGGACCATGCAGACAAGTGGAAAGAATAGTCCAGCTGAGATATTATGTAAACTTTATGCTTGACTGATCGTTCAGCTGGAGATAGCTGCTAACAACACGCCCTCATCTTAAATAACAGAGGAAGGGCTGGCAGTGGGAACAGGAGGCTGGGAGGGCTGTCACTGGGAACAGGAGGCTGGGAGGGCTGGCACTGGGAGCGCTCAGCTGGCCTTCTGCCAGCTTCTGCTTCCCAGCCCCTGTCAGCTGGAGCAGCTCAGGTACCTCGGCACAGCACGGAGGTGCACGTGAGAGTCCCCCTCTGCAAATCAGCAAGAGAAATTGGCATCATCCCCCTGACTTTTGGAGCTGTGCGGGTCTATGCCAAGGGAAGATCCTGCCATATGTCTTGGCATATTTTACTGGAGCAATGTGTATAGATTCTGTTTGTTTTTTATTGCAGACGCAGTATCTGGTGGTTTTTTTTTCCCAGTTAGATAAGCATAGTAATGCTGACTGTAACAGAAATGCAGATGTTAAGTGTCTTTATACTTTAATAATTATGCAGAAAAGCTTAAATATAATTTCTGAATCATTTTTTTATCAGCTGCTAGAACAAAAGATATAGCTACGGCTTATTTAATACAAAAGAATTCAATTATAGACTACTGAAAGCCTTGAATTCTGTTACATGTACCAATACATGTGATCTTTTAATAAATAGCAACTGAATGTATCTTTTTTGTCTGTTTTTCAAATGTCTTGATGCAAAAGTAACACTGCTCTTCTCAGGGTATTTTTAGATAAATGTGGTTGATTAATAAATGAACAAATGCATGATTACTAAAATCCAGCTTAATAACAACACCTGTATAGTAGAAGTACAGCTATTGTCTCTTTCTGGGAATTGAATTGGAACAGGTGATGAAGTCCCGTTACTCCTCCTGCTGTTGGAAGACAGTTTCCAAATAAGAATAGACAACATTTGATGGAAGACACGGGAGAAACGGCTGGAGTAACTGTGTAAAATAAAAGGTTCATCATCAAGCAAGATGATGCCAGGGCATTCTATGAATATACATGACCAAGATGCTTCACGTGGTTAAAGATGAGCTCAACTTCTGTTCTTACAATTTACATTGAGTTCTGGATGCTCTGCTCCAGACATGGACATCCCACCATGTTATTCCCTCACACCCCTGGGGAACGTACCTGCCATTGTCCCCTAACCAAGCCACGGA
>NW_008632561.1:1235-3134 GCF_000691845.1 Merops nubicus | reverse complement strand
CCTGCTGAGCCATCAGTACAGCACTTCTAGACAGAAAGTCAGGTAAACTCAAAATATATTTTAAAAATACCTGGGAAAATTAAAAGTTAATTTTGTTCAAAATGATTTCTGGCAAGTATGAGTCAGGTGAAAATGTAAATAAGGATGCTATTTTCAACATTTTTGCATTGGTGGTCTGGGTAATGGATGGAACTCTGACAGCTGCCTATATGAGCTTCAACAATTTGCATTTACAAGTTATGATTAATTTCAGAAGCCAAATTATTTGATCATGATTTGATAAGGTAAACAAAGTAAACAGTCATCTTATAAAATAGATGTTAGTGTTTGATATCTGGTCTGAGTCAGTGCTGCAATAGATGAGACTAAGTGTTGATAGCTGAAGTTCCATTTTGTTATTTAACATCTCCCTCACAAGGCCCCTTGAATTATCAAAATATTTTTAGCCAGAAGTCATAATGAAAATTCAATACAAATTATGTTCAGTGTATGCACTAAGAAAGATGCCTAGAAGAATTCTCTCTTAAAATATTTTCTGTCAAAGCTTAAATATGCAAAAATATGCAAAGCTTACTGAAGTAATGTGAAAAATAAGTGTATGAGCATGAATATATCTATATTTATGTGTGCATGTACATGTATAACCTACCATGTTTTAAAGTATAATCAAAATGTATTCTCATTAACAATGATATTTTTGAGCCTCTAATGGAACATATTGGCAATAACATCTTCCACAGTTTTCAATAGAAGTTATGTTTTCACCTGTAGAGATGAGAAACAGATTGAATTACTTGGGAAACCCCAGTCAATACTATAATGTAGGCTTGAAGGTGACCTGAATTGCCTGTGGAACAGAACTGTCTTTTTCCTTTGATTAGTGAGGAAACTTAGGGAGAGCTTGTGCCAGAGTCAGTGTTTTCAACAGACTGCAAGAGCTGATAAATCTTATTTATTTATTGTTTGTAGCTAAGGGTGAAATAGACAGCTGTTTAAAGTGTTCTCCAGCTTTGAAATTCTGTTTTCTGAAGGTTTGTATTCTAACAGCACCCAGGACCTGTGGTCACAAAAAATGTTTACTGCAAAATCTTGCAGCAAAGATTTGATTTCTGTTCTAAAGATCTCATAATTTATTAATTATTTTAGTCTGTCCATGTACCTTTAATTTCTTTATTGCTTATTACTGTAATGTTTAATGAAGGGCAAAATTACAAAAACCACTCATCTTTTTCAAAGAAAGCAATCTTTGATTTAATTCTACACTGCAGATAAAGGAATCTGTTCAATTTTGTAACAATTTTGTTTATTTAGAAGAGTATGTTGATGGATACATGAATGAAGGGTTGGGTTATACATATGCAGCAGGCAGAGAACTGGCCATGAAAAAGGTAGGGTCCTATAATTGGTCTGAAGATGGATCTCAAGCTTTATTTTTCTAATCCATTCCAAACATTCCCACCCTTTTTGGAGCAGACTTACTTGAGAAATCATACTACATTTTATGTGCCATTGGAGCCAGCTCCTTGTACCCCATACCCAATATATCAACTCATTCTTCTTTCTGCCTCACTTTCTTCCCTCTCCATAGCTGCTTTTATCCTGGAATCTGCTGAGATTCTGCCAGCACAGTGGAAAGCAGCTAGAGCTGGACTTTCCTACAGTCAGCCTAGGTACAGCAAAATGTGACCTGCTTGGGCTCGTCAAAATTACCTCTTACATGCTTGTCCCTCAGAAGTACACCATAACTGAGCAGATGTAGTGAGCTAATGGTCATGTCCAATGTTTTCACTATGGGAGAGGTTCCTTGGCAATGGTGGGTGCTGAATTGTCTCAGCATGCCTCTCAGACCACATCTCTGTAAGCTTGTGTTAACACTGGCAGTTCTGAGTTGGCCAGTTT
>NW_008632561.1:0-1204 GCF_000691845.1 Merops nubicus | reverse complement strand
GGAATGGCTATAAAAAACCAATTATGTTAGGAATTTTCAGTTTCCAGGAACCTATAGAGTACGATGGTCAAGGGAACTTGAACATGGTATTGATTTTGGAGCCCGTGCCCTAAGGAGAGTGCTATGAGAATGAAAATATATCTCTTCTTTTGCTGCCCATGAAATAAGTATTTGTGGATAGTCTTATGCTCTTTTTTTTTTTTTTTTTGTGTGTGTATTTTTCTATTTTACATGTGTAGTTTATTATTTGTTTCTAAAAAAGTTGTCATTACCAATATATCTGAAAAAAGCTTTTAGGGTGGGGAAAGCTGTAGAAAACATATTTTGACATATTTTCTGAAGAAGATCTTTTTAAAAATGCCAAAGGCTTGAATTATGCTACTATACCATACTATACTATATTATACTAGTCTTCTTGTATATAGAAGAGTATTTGGTATGTTATTGCTTAAAAATAATTATAGGGTGAAAAGAATAAGGTATGAGAAATAACTACAGTTAATACTGAGGAGAAAGAAAAAAAAGACTGCTCACAGAACTGAAGACACAGCGTAGGACGTGTTCATCCTTGTGAAAATTCTTCCTTTCTAAGTGCTGCCAAGGTCAATGTCAGCTTGAATTCTTTAATGCATACTGTAAGTGCTGGCTGTGCAGATTAGATTTGCCCAGAGCTATTCTTATTTGTTCATCCAGCTTTTAAAAATACATGTTTGTGCTCTTCTATTAAAAAAAAATCCCATTAAAAAAATCAGCAACTCAGGCTTGCATCAAGTCTTTCATTATACTCCTTCTCCACCTACTTTTCATTTTGCCTGGGGAAGATGTACAAACAAGTTTCCAGCTGCATACTGCTGAATGTATTTTCACATTCAATAACAAAGGAATAATATTTTTCCTGCATTTCCCAGATAAATTAGTGAAATTAGACTTTATAGGGAATAAAAGTAGTTCAATGTTAGGACTCATTATGGGAATCTTAAATGTTTACTAAAATGATGAACTAATGATATTGAACATGGAATTGTATTTATAATTGCTTTTATTTTTGGAATGAATCTTTACCTGCATGAACTATGTCATTAATAACACAAAATAAACCACAGAACAGCAATATTTCATGCAGTCCCACTTATCTTATTAAGGCTCCTATTTTTATGATGCTTCCAAGGATAGCAAAAGAGAAATATATATATATATATTTTTT
>NW_008632560.1:0-4566 GCF_000691845.1 Merops nubicus | reverse complement strand
CTCCAGTCTGTCCAAATCTCGCTGATTATACCTTCAGGTATATCTGCCAAACTTCCCAGTTTTATATCATCAGCAAACTTGCTGAGAAGACACTCTATACCATCATTGAGATCGTTAATGAAGATGTTGAACAGGACTAGACACAAAACTGATCCCTGGGGGACTCCACTAGTTACAGGTCTCCAGCTGGACTTGGCACCATTGACCACCACACTTTGGGCTCTGTCGTATAGTCAATTCTCAGCCCAACTCACTGCCTGTTCCTCTATCTCATATTTTCTGAGCTTGCTCAGGAGGATGTTATGGGGGACTCTATCAAATGCTTTGCTAAGGTCAAGGTAGACCACATCAACCAGTCTCCCTGCATCTACCCGTTCAGTCACTACATCATAAAATGCTATCAGATTAGTCAAGCATGATTTCCCTTTGGTAAATCCATGCTGACTAGTCCTGATAACCCTCTTCTCTTCCGTGTGCTCAGAGATGACCACCAGAATGAGCCGCTCCATCATTTTTCCAGGGATGGAGGTGAGGCTGACTGATCTGTAGTTTCCTGGATCTTCCTTCATGCCCTTTTTGAAGAGTGGAGTGACATCGGCTTTCCTCCAGTCCTCACTGGAGGTCCACGCACCTGTCCCATTTGCCATGAACATTCCTCATTCATTTTTCATAAAATAGCTCTCTTGATATTAATCACTGAAGAGGGGATATTGCATCACTGAAAATCATGGACTCTCTTTGATAAATGATTACACTAATGCCATTCCTTTGGGGGAAGGGAAAAAAAAAAAAAAAAGCATAAGTCTATATATCTATATTCTACATAGAGAGCCCTGCCTATCAGAAAAATAATTTTCCTTTTTTATTCAGAGCAGTGTCATAAAGAAGTTGAGCTAATTTTGTTAAAAATAGATGAAGATATCAAATAAAGAGAAGAAAAAACCTGTAAGAAACAGGAATATTAAAGCAAAATAATGTTGCTAAAAGCTATAGAACTAAAATAAAACTGTTCCCACATATTCACTGCACCATTAAAAAAGGTCACATTCAGTTAATCTATTAATATCTTAACTATAAAGAAAGATATGCAGGTGTTAAGCAGAGCATCACATGAACAGATTTCCAGCAATCTGTCCTTTACTGACTGATCAGAACAGGAACACATGTTCATCACCCATTATGTTCCTAGCCTGCTTCTGAATTTCTTCCTATTACTAGTGGTATAAAATTAAGACAAGGACTTCATGCCACAGCATAGTATCTATTAAACATCATCAGGGAAATCCATCCTTCTGAAGAGAGGTCTGGGAAGGCCTAGTTTCTCCATGATGTGTGTAATTATGCTGCAGTTCAAGAAGCAGAGTCAAAGGAAAAAACTGGTACCTGATAAATGGACATCCATATAGTTAAAATTAAAAATGGGGGCACGTTTAAGGTAACTATCACTCTTAACCCAAAGCCTTCTCCAAAATCAAATCCTTGGTCTTTTATTGATTCTACATACTGCCTTTCCTTTCCTTTTGCAGCTAGTTTATGTTAACACACCATTGTTTCCCTTCTAATTCTTTATCTCTCCTCATGCCAGGATTATAGTCACTAAAGGCGAACCATTCTCTTAACCACCAGAAAACAGAGAGGAACACAAAGAGAGAAAGTATTTAGTAGAACTATAATCTGACCAGGAGACAGCATTGTGCAAGGTACAGCAGAACCTTGTTTTATGTCAGCACTCAAAAACATAGATACCTACTATAAGCATCAGGCAACTACATCAATGGGCAACAAGAGCTTTAGGGGCTATTTTTCCAGTTTATTCTTTTATTTTAGACAATCCTGAAGCTCAGGGACACAACAGTTTGGGTTTTTTTAAATTCACTCTTCCTCAGCGTGCCTTTGTCCTACTATGCATGCAGGGCTTGAAGTAGAAATCAAAATCAGCAACAGCATGACTTAATCATATCCAAACATGCTGGGGGACTGAAAGGGCAAGGTCCTAGTGTGTTTTCACTTGCCAGTCATTGTGCTGTGTTAACAACGCAGTAGGGAAGTGGCTGCACACAGCTTACTTGTCTATTACAAGCATGCACTTTACATTTAAGGACTGTTACATGAATGTTAATGTTGATGTACTAAAACATTATTCTCACACTGGAAGGAATACCATATGGATTCAGATGTCAGAGCATAACTTATTTTCAATTTTTAAGTCCATTCACTATGAAAGTCATCACTACAATGTGAATTCACTGAGACATCCAAGCAAGTCAAACACTTCCACGTTCAATCTGTCTAGGTCACTTGCAGAGAGAAGGATCTAGCTGCCACAGACAATTATCTAGTTTTGTATCATCATCTCCTACAGAACCTTCAGATGTGAACTTAGGAAATGGTTGCCACCACCTATGGTCTCACAGATCTTCATTCATTAAGGGCAAGCCATCTTACCAACTTCCATTTATCAGAAAACTCAAAATGAACAAATCTATTAGGAAGTTTTTGTTTTTCCACAGTCCAGCACTATAATGCAGTATCAATAAATTGAGAATTTTGCCTTGCGTTCTTTAAGGCACACGGATATATTATAACTGTCCACTAAATTCTGTTTCAATTTATTGAGAAACACTTCAGGAACACATTACTTTATATATATACTTCCACAGAGCCCTTCAGAAGACTTTTTTTTACCATTTCTTCACTAGATTTTTTTTGTCAGTCTCTAATGTATCTGTTTTAAAATAGTTTGTATTCAAACATGTCACATCCCTTCTGATTTTGAGCAAGAGATAAATCTGAAGGTAATGTTTTGATAATGTGGCTAATGCAATGTCAAACAAAGCAAAATGCAAAGATCTTTGAGGAACTGAACTGTTTTGAAGCTTCACAAAAAAAAAAAAATATTCCTTTACAAACTCAGTCTTTCTTTAAATGTTAATCATTAGTAATGTCATTATATTATATTAATAACATTTGCCATAACCAGTCTTGCACAAAAGACATGACACTTGGATATTAAAACTTTGTTTTGAACAAAAACTTCAGAGCCCTTCAATACACACAATAAATCCATATGTAGCAAGGTAAATGAACTTTACACTTCCTTTCATTAAGCAAGATATTTGCTATCAGTAGATTCTCTTTGTTTTAACTTCCATTTCATTGATTTTTAAGTAAAAGAACTATGCAATTCTTGATGCTTGACAGCGTAAAATCCCAGAAGAGAACATTTCAAAAAGAATTTAACAATACACACCCGTTCTGTCAAATAAAGTCATACAGAAGGCAATGCCAATGGGAAAGGTCCTCTTCCACTGGGTAAGAAAGACATCTGTCAAAACTTATACTGTAATCAGGACTGGATGTGTGTTCACACACAGTGCAATAAACAAGAGTACATAAGCACAAGGGATGAAAAAGCAAAATGTTGTTTAAACAGCTTTTGTAGAAATAAATTATTCAAAGGGGACAGAAACACCAACAAGTCCAAGAAGAAAGGCGCCAGCATACTTGGTTCAAACCTAACTTAGAGATGACCTTGTGTTGTTCTCTTTGAAATACAAAGGAAGGAGGGGACACATCAGAAAAATCCTAACTCATCCTGTCTCATTTCTTAGCATCATTAATCTCCTTTCCCTTACTGGCTATTTCCTATTTTCTAGCTGACACTGACACTTATGCTGCATACACAGCCAGCACACACCAGTGCCACTTCATGATCAGAGCAACAAGAAGTGGAAAGTTACAAAAGACTCAGGAGCAATTGTTGCTATGCTGGGAACTAACTGCTTGAAGTTTTGTATATACTTGTATAGTTGTTTTTTTGTTTTTTTTAAATTCTGACTTTGGTTATGACAATTGTTGTCACTGTATTGCAATAAGCCGCATTGGATATGCACTATTGGTATGGGGTACAACCGATTTATAACCTTGGGGACAAGCAAACAACACACTGACAGTGGCCCTCAGGGTTTTATACTGTTTGACAAGGGATTTTCTTTTGCACCAGTATCAAACCAGTCAGCATTGTGGTCTTGCCAAAATGTGATAAATTGTTCCAATTGGAAACAACACAATTGAGTGGAATACTATTGGCCAGTTTATATCACCCTAAAAATGGTCTGTCTGTGCCGGAATCAGAGTGTAAAATACAAGGTGATAAATACAAATTTTGCACCCTGTAATGATTGCAGTGTTGCTTATGGTGATGCTCTGTCTGGTCTGATCTGGGCCTGTGGCGATGGTAAGATGTATACTTTATGGGCTGGGTTGCCTGAACTCCAATGTACTTTAGGTCTCCCAGCATTGTGTCCCACATGGAGAAGGACTCCTGTCCAACCCCGCTGATCGGCCCGTGTGAAACGGGCAAAAATAGAACTAGGGGGGATGTAGAGAGGTGACAAGACCAAGGGGCAGCTACTCGTATAGCTTGGGGAATGGAAGGATTTTGGGGATTTGGAAGTGCTACTGTGCGTACGCGATTGTGGCTGAGTAAATTAGCCTATCAAGTAGAGAAATTAGCTAATGCTAATGACGTCAGCCTACAGCTACTCAACAGTCAACTACAAGCTA
>NW_008632559.1:5833-6042 GCF_000691845.1 Merops nubicus | reverse complement strand
CGGGGATGGCCGCGCCCGCCGGCTCCTCCTGCTCTCCGCCCTGGACGCCGCAGTCTTTTTGGCCTTGGCCGCCGCCTCCTCGGGCTCCTTGTCGACGTAGATGAAGGTGTACTGCTCTATCCTCTCCTCACGAGTCATCTTCAGCGCCTTCTCGGCGTGGGCAATGCCGATATCCCACTGAGCACGCTCCCTCTGCGGCCTCGGCTTTT
>NW_008632559.1:326-5802 GCF_000691845.1 Merops nubicus | reverse complement strand
GATCTTAAGGAACAAAGACAGGCAGCTAATTACACTGAAGGTTTTGCCACGCATAGCACTTTAAAATGCAGTCCTGAGGTGGTGTCAATCTCACAGGTGGCAGATTTAAGTTTGCTCTCCATTTAGAGGGTATTTTGTGGAGCGCAGACAGTGAATCCCCTGCTCAGAGCAGAGGCAGACACTCGAGCTGGATCACATGACCATCACAATTCAAAGTGTTTGCCCCACGTTACAACTTCACTCAAGACAAGAGCAGGCAGTATTCCGGCCCATAGTTCTGTTACCAGACAGAATTAATCCCAATTTATCTACTTTTGAAACCCTCCTTATTTTTCTATAATCACTCTTTTCCTTCCACATCAGTACTTTGATCAGCATAAATATTGACTGAAGTAGTTAATCTAAAGTAATTCCAGTAGCTAACACTTCCCTTCCAATGAAACAATGGAAAGAACATATGCACCAGTATCAGGGTCTGGAAGAATGTCCTTTAAAAACTATTTTCCAAAGAACAGGTTAATAGTGAAGGCACAGGCACTGGTTTTATTTAATACTGTAATACAGACATAGAATTATCTCCAGTGCCCAGGGTGACTCCCCTCACGAGGAGGCGACAGAGGAGGTTCAGCTATCAGCCTTGCCACGTGGGACTCACGAGCACGGAAGCACTTTTGTTATCTTTGTGAGAAACTTTTCTGCCAGTGAAACAGAAACAACCCTGCACAGCATAAAGCATCAGCAAGCTTCAGAGGCGCCCCACCAGAGTTTCACTTACACAGGCACTGCAGATAACCCTCCACACACCCATCATACCTTCTGCTTCTCAGAGTGGTTGCTGGCTTGCTTAGCAGCCTCAGCCAGTAACTGCTCATACTGTTTGTGTCCCTTGTACTCGCGAACCCGCTTCTCATGCACCCAGGCCCTCTCTGGCTGGTTGCTAAAAAACTGAACGTGGTATTCACGGGCACCTGAAAATGAAACAGTCTCATCAGCAGTTTTAACCAACATTGCTTTGTGGGTTTAGCTTACACCTTCCTCCCCCGCACGGCTCGACTCCTGCCGCTGCAAGTCCCTGGCTGAAGCTTAGGAACAAGCCAGGCCTCAGTTTAGAACAGTTTACCATGGGGAGGTAAGTACACCCACACTGAGCACTCTCACTTCTCCGTGTGTTCTTGTAAATACACTGACTTGGGAGAAATGGGAGTGTCTGGGCACGAGCCTCCTCTGCACAGGCCCATCTGTGGAGGCAGCTGAGCAGGAACTAGTTCTGTACACTTGAGGCAGAGTTCTGCTTAAGCAGAATTCATCCCACCAAAGGGACTTCAAAGATAAGATATTTTTAATAAAGACACCTGATATACTCTGGCAAAGATCTTCCTTCCTTACCTCTCGTATTAATTTTGGTATGAACATCAAGCTGTGGATCACATGAAACCATGCAAGGCCACCACGGGTACGTTCCCACCTTGGACCAAACCAGATCGCCAACCTGAAACTTGATGTCGTGGGTGACTTGTGTTGGAAGAGAAGGCAAGAACTGCTGGACCTGAGAAGGAAAGGCAAGCTTGAAGCCACAGAAGACAACACAGAGACACACACATCATCCACAGGGACTCCTTTTCTCTCAGGTATCCCTGAGGCTGGATAATCTAACCAGGAAGGTGACAGAAAGGAGCTACATACAGCCAGGACTTACATGTGACAGTCACCAAAGACCCACAACAGCAACCCCCCTCCACCACCCCAAAAAATCTGCTCCTAAGCTGATTAAGAATGTTGCTTTGGAGATAAAATAAAGCAATACAGTACAACAAGAGACATTTTGATGCAATAATGATTGATAGAGTTTCAAAGAACTGGCAACTGATTTATCTAACAAATTAGAGAATCCATGTAATAATTAGCCCAAAAACAGTAACAGGCCATAAGTTCAAAAGGTGTTAATTAGTAGATGTACTAACCGGGGTCTCCTCCAGCACGGCATCTTCTCTTGGCCTTTCTGACTGCATGCTAAGCCTCTCATTTGGTCTCTAGGGAATGGGTGACAATGAAGAGAAAAAGGGAAAACAAACACAAACGAGGTAAGGGGACAGTAAAACAAAAAAGCTAATAATGAAACCAGGTAGGAATATAATTCATAGAAAGGCATCCATGAACCCAGAAAATAAGATTATGGTGAATCCTTACACCCAATTCAAAAGAGCAGCCTCACAATCAAAAGCCACATTTTTCCCTGCACTACCTGTATTACCATCACACCTACATACAACCATGTTCCCTGGTGACAGAAGAACATCCTCTCAAGGACAGTAAACCCAAATAACTTTCCACCTAAATTCATAAACAGCTTGAAGGAAACAGAAGAACACATGAAGGATATCCACAGTAACGTGACGAGTGTCACTGTGTACCAGCTATCTGCCAAATCTGCATCACAAAAATGGCATTACATACACAAAACAAAAAAATTTAAAATCAATATTAAATTGCATTCAGTTGACAAATACATTTGGAGGCTCAAAAGGCAACACCATAAAGCCTACGATGCATTTTTCAAGCCAGGCACACACCCCATTCTGGCAGAGCAGCACAGGAAAAGGTTTTGGCAGCAGAGGGATCACCACCAAGCAGAAGCCAACACCACTGGTGGAGTGGCCACGATAAGAAGTGTGATGGCACCATGGCTCAGAAGATAAGAGGTGGGCCAGGAACTATCTAACGAGGCAGAGACTCAATACCTGCTTTTACTTGAGCAGAGAAGAATTCAGTAGTCAAGACTGAAAGAGCAGCAAGAAGGAGTCAAACACATGCAGTGAGAAACTAATAAAGCTGTTAATGCAAATTATACCTAGCCCATTTAAAAGAAAGACCCCACTTTAGTCAGTGCTGCATGCTCCAACTCAGGGAATAAGGAAACACACGTGGAAACATCATCTAGAACAATTCAGGTCAGTTCTGGGATAGGTCAGTGTCTCAATCTAGAGCTGTCTGTAGAAAACAATCACTTAAAACCAATCGTATTAATGCTTGCTGGAGAGAAATCTCTCCTCCCCAGGACAGCAGCAAGCACAGCAGTGACTCCAGCCTCTCCCTGCTGCAGCAAGTTCGTGGAACCTTCCCCTCTGTCAGCAGGGGCAGGCTGATGGCACAGCCTGCAGGTCCCAGCTCCCCACAGAATGCAACCAACAGCAGAGCTGCTCATCCTCAAAACGAGTATGCCAAGCTTAAAGGTCAACAATGTTTTCATAACATTTTCATTTCAAATCAGCCTTTCAAGCATGAACATCCCCCAGTCAGTAGGTTTCCACAGAGTGCAGTGTCAGAATGAGGGAGAGCTGCAGATCACCCGCTTTCAAACTGCCACGCTGAGCAGAGCAGCAGAAAACAGCCACAGCTGATGGTTGTTCCCAGTAAGATGACCCCAAGTGACAAGTCTCATATCATTAATACTAAAAGATGACAAGAATGTACATGGAGAATCGACATGAGGATGGAATTGTGTAGCAGAAAGCCAAATGGTGGGAGGATGAAACTGAGACTGCACTGGATAGCTCGTAACTAGCAGAGAATCCTGCCCACGAGAGTGCTCTGCTCTGCACAGGGTGAAGAACATGAGAGACTTCAGTGCAACAACATCCTTTGAAAGGGAAGTGGAAGCTACAAGGGCCACAGAAGCAAGACCAATGTTTTGGGTGAATTCTGGATGGTACATATGACCAGAACCTGGACCCTGGGAGGTAAGTTACGGTTTAGTTCAGTCTGGGACAGACAGCACATTGGAAAAGACAGAAGATCATGCTCTTGTGATAACCAGGTAACACCAGTCAAACAGAGGGACAGCTGGAACACCAAGAGTATGATCAGAGTTCCTGGCAAGAAGGAGGACAAAATGGCAAGGCAAACCAACAGCCTGACGTGAGGGTGATGGGAGCCTGGAGAAAGGTCCCGTTCGATCCAGCAAGCCCAGATAAAAGAGTGTCTGTAGCTGAACTCCGAAAGAACGGAACTGCTGCAGCTTTAGTGAGAGGTGGTGTTGGGTGCATGGCTAGAGAAGCACATGAAGGGCAGGCAGACAGCACGTGAGCAGCAGACAGGTCCAGCCGGGCTGGCCATGAGGACAGAGCCCTCCTTCCACCTCTCTCTGCAGGCACAGCACAAGTGCAAGGGACGTGCATCTGGGCACTGCCTCCCCTCACACCCACCTCCTGGCAGCAGCTGCTGGCCACACCAGTTCCTGCAGCCACTTGGATGTGGCTTCAAACAGCACTTCTGAGAGCAAGGAAATAACCTACAAATGCAGTCATAGTTGGCTCATGCTGTAGTTGGACAGTTCAGGTTTGGAGTACAGTGTTTGTTCTAAGATCTTACTGAGCTTCATTAGAGTCAACCATGATAATCAAAGACAGTAGAAGCTCAAAAACTGGATACATCTCCAACCCAATCTCTGGAAGAGGTCCACTTACCAGAAGGGAGACAACAACAGCTACAAAACATGTTAATATACCTGGTAGGGGATTCCAGTGTCAAATCAGTGTGTCTGCCATTAAAAACCACCACCACTACTGATAGTTCCTCAAGCACATGAACCTGCTGTGTCAGAGCGTGGTCCCTGCAGGCCAGGATCTTCTCCCAGACCTCCCCAGAGCAGTGGGAGTATTAAGGGGTTTCACAGGAACTTACGAGGAACCCGGCTGTATTCCACAGCAGCCCAACCCAGCACGAGCTGGGCCACTTCTGTCCCCTCTCAATACAGCAACTTTGCCACCCCTGACACTCGCCACCTCTGTCTGCTCCCAGTTCTCCTCAGACTGGCAAACACAGAAACCAGGATCACAGAGCTGACAGGAATAAGCCACAGAAGAGGAAACAGCAGTAAAGAAGTGGCTTATAAAAGTGAAAGAAAAGGACTGGCTGAGAGTAGCAAAGACCAGTCATTTGTGTCTCTGCTCCCTGGAATCTAAGTTGAAACACCACTTAATCTACACACCCTGTGTACGTACAACCACCTTACAAAACTTGTCAGAAATAACAAAGACATTAATACTGAATTTTCCCAAAGTTTGCCGAGTCAACTGGTACTTCCCATTTGCCCATTGTTTTAGAACAGTAATTTCTACTGGCTTCTATATATGCTACACAGCTCTTGAGTTTCCTCCATCATCACAATATTGAGAGTATCTGTCAAAAACTCCTTAACAGCTGCAGTGCTGAACACCCCATGTCACCTGACTTTCCACCAACCAGCCCAGCCTTGTTTTGAGAGGCCATTTTCAGAGGCATATGCTCCTGGACAAAAGGGTGACAAACTCCAAACACGCTAAAACACTAAATAATGTTTTAAAACATTACATAACCTTTTCTACTGTTTATTTTTCATCAGCAGTCCTTCAGTCAACACTGTTGTCCTAGAAGCAGTTCCTAGGAACCAAACACTAAGTGTTAAGCCTCCCGACCTCAGCATGCCCTCAGCTGGAGG
>NW_008632559.1:0-210 GCF_000691845.1 Merops nubicus | reverse complement strand
TTCCGACCGGGAAGAGTCGTGCTTGCTACTTTTTTTCCTTTTCTCTTTTCTCCCTTCATGTTTCGCCTTAGCATACTCACTCGCTTGTACTTCATTTAAAAGGTCCCCACACAGAGAGGACTCAAACAATTCCCTGCCGTTCTGGATAGTTTTGGTTATTTTTAATTTGATCTCTGGTGAGCCAGTCTTCTTTGGGATCCCCGCCTGCGA
>NW_008632558.1:991-1247 GCF_000691845.1 Merops nubicus | reverse complement strand
TCCCCATGGTCCCCATTGTCCTTGTCCCTCGTGTCCCCCTGTTTTCCCCTGTCACATCCATTACCCCAGTTGTCCCCATCATCCCCATAGTCCCCACTGTCCTTGTCACCCCACTGCTGTCCCCATTATCCTCATCCTCCCCAAATGACCCTCAACGTCCCCCAACATCCCTAAATACCCCCAAAACCTCCCTCTGTGTCCCCCAAAGTCCCCAGCTGTCCCCATTGTCCCCCCCTGGCAGCTCCTCCACGCCAAC
>NW_008632558.1:705-947 GCF_000691845.1 Merops nubicus | reverse complement strand
CGCCGAGCTGGGCTCCAGGGAGCTGGCCAGGAGCTCCGTGGTGGTGTTCGACGAGGCCCATAACATCGGTCAGATGTGTCACCACCCCCCACGCTGGGTCACCTGTCACCCCCCCCGGCCTAGGGGGTGACCCCGTTGTCCCCTCTGGTCCCAGACAACGTCTGCATCGACTCCATGGGGGGGACCATCCCCCGCCGGACCCGCGACCGCTGCCAGACCAACGTGGACAAGCTCCACGACAA
>NW_008632558.1:0-686 GCF_000691845.1 Merops nubicus | reverse complement strand
GGCGGCCCCCCCCTCGTCCCCCTGCTCCCTGCTGCCCTCGTGTCCCCCCATTGTCCCCCTGTTGTCCCTCCCCCTCGTCCTCATGGTTCCTGTTGTCCCCATGTCCTCACCACTGTCCCTGTTGTCCCCACGGTCCCTGGTGTCCCCCCCTTGTCTTTGTTGTCCCTCTGTTGTCCCCCTATTGTCCCTCTCGTGTTTGTCATCCCTGTTGTCCTCTTGTTGTCCACGTGGTCCTAACTGTCCCCTCATTGCCCCCCGTTGTCCGTGTTGTTCCTCTGTTGTCCCCATCATCCTTGTTGTCCCCATGGTCCCTGGTGTCCCTCTGTTGTCCCTATTGTCCCTGTTGTCCCTCCTTTGTCTCTCCATTGTCCCTGTGGTCCCTGTTGTCCCCATTGTCCCTATTATCCTTCAATTTTCCCTCTATTGTCCTTGTACTGTTCTTCTGTTGTCTTGCCATTGTCCCCATGGTCCCTGTTGTCCTCATGTCCTTGGCATTGTCCCTGTTGTGCCCGTCATCCCCATGGTCCCTGTTGTCCCCATCATCCCCATTATCCTCCTGCTGTCCCCATGGTCCTTGTTGCCCCTGTGTCCTCACCATTGTCCCTGTTGTCCCCATCATCCCCATGGTCCCTGTTGTCCCTCCGTTGTCCCCCTGTGGCCCCTGCTGTCCCCATGTCCTCACCACC
>NW_008632557.1:0-2900 GCF_000691845.1 Merops nubicus | reverse complement strand
TGGCTGCCCTGCCCGTGTCCCAGGTGGTGCTGGCACTGCCCTACGACACCCCCGTGCCCGGGTACATGAACAACACCGTCAACACCATGCGGCTCTGGTCGGCCCGGGCGCCCAATGACTTCAACCTGCGGGACTGTAAGTGGGTGCTGGGGGGGTGCTCAGCGGGATGGGGCCCATGAGGGGTCCCCCCGCGCCCACCTTATCCCTCTGCTCCTCGCCAGTCAACGTGGGGGACTACATCCAGGCTGTGCTGGACAGAAACCTGGCAGAGAACATATCCCGTGTCCTCTACCCCAACGACAATGTAAGTCGGGGTGCAGGGGGGGTCCCTGTTTTAGGGAGGGCTCCTCTTGCCAGGACGTTGCAAGAGATGGTTTAGGGCTGCTCCTGTAGCACTCAGGTGGGGATTGCTGCCTCTGCCCAGGGCTCTGGCAGAGGTGGGGGGGGACATTCAGACTAGAGAGAAGGGAGAAATTTTGGCTGCTGAGGGTGTTGAGCCCCTGGCCCAGGCTGCCCAGAGAGGTGGTTGCTGCCCCACCCCTGGAACCATCCCAGGTGAGGCTGGCCGGGGCTCTGAGCAACCCGCTCTAGCTGCAGATGTCCCTGCTCAGGGCAGGGGGTTGGACTGGGTGACCATTGAAGGTCCCTTCCCACCCAAACCAGTCTGGGATTCTACAACTATGAAATCCATGCTCAGCACAGTAGAGGGAGTGGGGACAAGCACATCCTGCTCTAGAAATATTCCTCAAATCTCAACGCCTACCTGCTGGCATCTCCCAGCCCACGCTTTGCAGCCCAGGGCTGGAGTCTGTGCCCCCAGTTGCCCTTTGCCTCCCAGCCCATAGCTGTGGGTGCTCCTGCCATGCTGCACAGGGTGTGAGGGGGTGCACGGCCCTTCCCCCCACAGAACAAGCTGTGGAGCAGAGGAGGGTGAGGAAGGGCAGTGAGGAGACACTGAGCTGTGAGCTGCTGCCCAGAGCAGCACTGGGGGCTGGCACCGCGTGCTGGGTACATGCTGGTGTGTGTGCCCACGTGGGCATGGAGCCCCGAGGAGGTGCAGCCCGACGTGGGGCAGTCCTTCAGCATGCCCCTCCTCTGCTGGCAGTTCTTTGAGGGGAAGGAGCTGCGGCTGAAGCAGGAGTACTTCGTGGTGGCTGCCACCCTCCAGGACATCATCCGGCGCTTCAAAGCCTCCAAATTCGGAAGCACGGACAGCGTCCGGACGGTGTTTGACTCCTTCCCCGACCAGGTATGGCCCAGGGCTGCTCGGATGTGCTCCTTGGAGCTCAGTTCGACACCTCCCAGGTGCAGAGCCAGGGCTGGGGATGTTTTGTGGCCCCTCCGTGGGTTCCCGTGCCCGGCTGTGCCCGCCACGTGCCCCCTCGGTGTCCCCGCAGGTCGCCATCCAGCTGAACGACACCCACCCCGCCATGGCCATCCCTGAGCTGATGAGGATTTTCGTGGACATTGAAAAGTTGCCGTGGAACAAGGTAGGGAGACCCAGCCTGGCCCCTGGGTCCCTCCTGCTCGCCCGCAGCTGGGCAACCAGTTTCGTAGCTGCTGGCGGCCTTGGGAGCGACGTGGAGCAGTGAGGTTGGGTTTAACTGCTGTGGAGTGGGAGAAGCTGGCTCAGCTGTGCTGCTGGCCGTGGTGGGAAGACCACGTGTGGGTGCTGGCACTCACCCAGGGCTCCACCCCAGCACGGGCTCTCCCCCCTGGCAGGCCTGGGACATCACCAAGAAGACCTTCGCCTACACCAACCACACGGTGCTCCCCGAAGCCCTGGAGCGCTGGCCGGTGGACCTGGTGGAGAAGCTGCTCCCCAGACACCTCCAGATCATCTATGAGATCAACCAGAGACACCTGGACGTAAGCGCCTCGGGCAGAGACAGGGAGGAGGAGGATGACCTGGGCTGTGCTGTTGGGATCAACAAAGGGTTGACATTGGGTGTGTGGCCAGGTGCTGTTTTGGGATGTTGGTGTATGGGAAAGTCCTTCCCACCAGTCTGGTGCCATCTTGCAGTTTGTGGCTATTTAAAAGACTGCAGGGATGTACCTGCTAGTGTTTCTTTGCTCCCTAAACTCACCCTGGAGAAGGATGAGGTTGGGGTGTAAAGGAGATGTGCTAGCAGAGCAGAAGGCTGAGGCTTTTGCCCAAATGGCCCCGCTGGTCAAGCATGTGCCCCCTCTCTGTGGGGTCTTGGGGTGTCCTTCTGCCCAAAGACATCCCTGCTGGGGAAGGGCACCCTTTGGAGGGGGTTTGCACTGTCACACTGGAGTAAAAGCCACGGCTCTGACCAGTGTTGAAGGCACCGGGGACACCACGGTGGCCCCGTCTTTGGGATCCATGGAGTTGGGGATCCCTAAAGCCCAGCACCACCCACCAGCTCTGTCCCCCCCTGGCAGCACATCGCCTCCCTCTTCCCCAACGACGTGGAGCGGCTGCGGAGGATGTCCCTGATAGAGGAGGGAGGCACCAAGAGGATCAACATGGCCCATCTCTGCATCGTGGGCTCCCACGCCGTCAACGGCGTGGCCAAGATCCACTCGGAGATCGTCAGGACTCAGGTGTAAGCAGGGGGAGGGAGAGGCCAGCGGGGGGTCACCCCTGGCTGGGCAATGGTGGTGGGGCCGTGTGGGTGAGCCTGGAGCTGGTCCTCTCCTCGTCCTCAGCTTCGAGGACTTCGCAGCGCTGGAGCCAGAAAAGTTTCAGAACAAGACCAACGGCATCACCCCGCGGCGCTGGCTCCTGCTCTGCAACCCGGGGCTGGCCGAGCTCATCGCAGAGGTAACGGGCTGTGGGCAACATGCTGGCTCCTGCCCTGCCCAGCCCCAGGGGTGCTGCCCCCAGGGATGCCACCCCAGCCTCAGCCGAGGCCAGTGGGATGAGGTTCAACCAG
>NW_008632556.1:8179-10581 GCF_000691845.1 Merops nubicus | reverse complement strand
GGGGGGGTGGCGCGGGGCTCCGGGCCTCTCTTCGACGCCTGTCTGAAGAGCCACTGCCTCCTTCCTTCTTGCTCCCGTGCAGGCTCTGGCGGGAACACAGAAGGTGAAAAGGATGCGGGTGAGGAGGTCGCTGAGGTTTCCAGGGAATGGACTCCCAGGACAAGCGGAGTGCGCTGTGTATAATAGCGATGAGAAGTGGGTTTTCATCAACTGCTTATCCAAAATAACGGAATTCTTCAATGTAGTGTAAAGGCTGTTATGAAAACGTAAAGTTCATTAACAAGCTGTGTGTTTTTTATCCACTTGAATGTAATTTAGAGATTATATACTGTAATAGGATTTATAACATTATGCTGTTTATTCTTTATGGTTTTACAAACACGTTAAGTACCGTTGCCAGAACCCACCGCTTGCCTTCAGTGTGAGGGTGCCCAAATGTAAGAAATCAAGCCACATACCCTTATCTAGAACAGATCTTTTGAACAGTGTAGGACTCAAAACTGATGAATTCAGCATCTTACTTTCAAGGATAAGAGTGTCCTGCTTTGAGGGAAATTTGTGTCGGATGTGGAGGGTATTTGAACCCTCATGTCAGAAAGCTGCTGTGCCTGTGAACACGTAAGCAGCAACCTAGAAAGCGACCTGTTACCCGGAGGAAAGACAGAATTTATCTTGAATCAATGGAATAAAAGTTCTTTACCATTTTGCTGTATATGAAGCTCTAAAGGAAATGTTTCAGGAACAGGTAATTTCTCACAAACAGTGTAGAGGTATAAGCAAGGTGAAAGAATTTTGGGAGAGGCCAGTGAAGCAGAGGGTGCTGTGCCAGATGCTGTAGCTCAGCACACTTTTTAATGAGTACTAAAATGAAACTGTTCTTCCTCAGCACAAAATACTCTAGGTATTCCTTTATGCTTTTGTACTTTCTAAACCACATCTCTTTAGTTTGCTTTTTAACCATTAAAATATCACACAAAAGTAAGACTCTTTCAGGTTTCATATTATGTAGGATTTGGAACCTCATCTATCTGTTTCTTGAGAGGGGGGTTATAAAAAAAAAAGGGGGGGGGGGGGGTGCACTTTCCAGTAGACCTAATTTTGGTAACCCCATCTCCCTGCTTTTTTGGCTGGATGCAAAGAGCTCTGCTCTTCTTTCCTGTCCTGAGCAGCTGGTCAGAGGCTGCCAACACAGCCAGATGGTTTCACCAGGTATTCCTTGTCCTGAACAAAGTGCCAGTTACATTTATTTACGTTGTGATGAGTTACTGTCACTTGGAGTAATTAAAAGAGATGTAGTGATGCCTCACAACTCACCTGTGGTGGTTGTGCTGAGTAGGAGCCATCTTCTTGGGGAAAACGAAAGCCTTCTAATATCTCCCAGCGGTCCTTTCAATGTTAGATATTTTGGTAAATGGTGTAGAGAGGAGGGGTTTAAGAAAACACGCTGAGCTCAGGGTAGCACGCAGCCTCCAGTAACACACCTTCACCCGAGGACACTCGTGTGCTGGGCTGTATCTGGCTGCTGTGCGAGCTTGTTGTTAGACTGCTAGAAATAGAGAGGTAATGTAGAAATATGACTTGTGTTCACGTTCTGTCATTGTTGTGCTTTCACAACAATTAATCAGGCATTTTGCCCTCAAAGGCTGTAATTTTACACTGATTCTGAGACATGGTGCTGGTTGTCCCCCTATTTAAGTCTACACTGGAAACACAACTGGCCTGCTGAAATGCAGGATGTTTTTGCAGGCGGGGTGGGAGATCAGAATTTACATGCAGATGAGGAGGTGAGTCTTGTTAAATATAAAACACGGTTTCAACGTTAATGCCCTGTACCTTGTGATAAACCAGGCAGTGTGGATGTTAACAGCTTAGTCTGTGCCACGGGCAGGTGGCTGCCCTTCACAGGCAGAAGGGAAGCAGAACAAGCTGTTTTGCTTTTTTGTGAAGTAGCAGAAATTAAGGGAATCTAGAGGCTAGAGATAACTTTTCCTGTGCTTCTATGCAGGATGGTTTACAGCTTTTCCTTCCTAAAACAAAGCACTCTGTGATGCATCTACCAAAATCCCTGTGTAACCTTCTAGAAGTGTGGATACCCGCCTTGCAGAAGCCCGGGTCGGGCGCATTTCTACGCTGTAAACCGTGGTGCGGAGCGTTGGGATGGGCAGCAGCGGGAGCCGCGTGCCCTCGCGGCCTCCTCTTCCTCGCAGCGGCTCCGGCGCTGGCCTCAGCTCCCCGGCGTGCTGCAGCACGGCCCCGGCACGGCCTTTGTCCAGGGCTCACGGGGGTGGCCGGACCCCTGCCTCCGCATCGACGCTCACAATAACTTCTCCTCCTCCTCCTCCTCCTCCTCCTCCTCCTCCGCACCGTACGGTTCTCAGCCAGGTCCTTTCCCCGCCCCACAA